>NC_134405.1:332735369-332954925 GCF_038048845.1 Mixophyes fleayi | reverse complement strand
TACTAATATTTCTAGCCTGCAAGAACAGTGAACATATTTACATTTTACAGTACTAATATTTCTGGACTGCAAGAACAGTTAACATAGGTAATTATTGCAGTAATAATATTTCTGGACTGTAAGAACAGTGAACGTATTTTAATTTTGCAGTACTAATATTTCTGGACTGCAAGACAAGTGAACGTAGGTAATTATTGCAGTACTAATATTTCTGGCCTGCAAGAACAGTGAAATTATTTAAATTGTTGGTACTAATATTTCTGGACTGCAAGAACAGTTAACATAGGTAAATATTGCAGTACTAATATTTCTGGACAGCAAGAACAGAGAGCATAGGAAAATATTGCAGTACTAATATTTCTGGACTGCAAAAACAGTGAATGTATTTTAATTTTGCAGTACTATTATTTCTGGACTGCAAGAACAGTGGACGTAGGTAAATATTGCAGTACTAATATTTCTGGCCTGCAATAATAGTGAACGTAGGTAAATATTGCAGTACTAATATTTCTGGACTGCAGGAACAGTGATCGTAGGTAAATATTGCAGTACTAATATTTCTGGACTGCAGGAACAGTCACTGTAGGTAAATATTGCAGTCCCAATATTTTTGGCCTGCAAGAACAGTGAACATAGGTATATATTGCAGTACTAATGTTTCTGGACTGCAAGAACAGTGAACGTAGGTAAATATTGCAGTACTAATATTTCTGGACTGCAGGAACAGTCACCGTAGGTACATATTGCAGCACCAATATTTCTGGCCTGCAAGAACAGTGAACATAGGTATATATTGCAGTACTAATATTTCTGGACTGCAAGAACAGTGACCGTAGGTAAATATTCCAGTACTAATATTTCTGGACTGCAAGAACAGTGAACATAGGTGTATATTGCAGTACTAATATTTCTGGCATGCAAGAACAGTGAACATATTTACATTTTACAGTACAAATATTTCTGGACTGCAAGAACAGTTAACATAGGTAATTATTGCAGTACTAATATTTCTGGACTGCAAGAACAGTGAACATAGGTAAATATTGCAGTACTAATATTTCTGGACTGTAAGAACAGTGAACGTATTTTAATTTTGCAGTACTAATATTTCTGGACTGCAAGACAAGTAAACGTAGGTAATTATTGCAGTACTAATATTTCTGGCCTGCAAGAACAGTGAACGTATTTAAATTTTTTAGTACTAATATTTCTGGACTGCAAGAACAGTTAACATAGGTAAATATTGCAGTACTAATATTTCTGGACGGCAAGAACAGCGAGCATAGGTAAATATTGCAGTACTAATATTTCTGGACTGCAAAAACAGTGAATGTATTTAAATTTTGCAGTACTATTATTTCTGGACTGCAAGAACAGTGAACGTAGGTAAATATTGCAGTAATAATATTTCTGGACTGCAGGAACAGTGACCGTAGGTAAATATTGCAGTACTAATATTTCTGGACTGCAGGAACAGTCACCGTAGGTAAATATTGCAGTACTAATATTTCTGGCCTGCAAGAACAGTGAACGTAGGTATATATTGCAGTACTAATGTTTCTGGACTGCAAGAACAGTGAACGTAGGTAAATATTGCAGTACTAATATTTCTGGACTGCAGGGACAGTGACCGTAGGTAAATATTGCAGTACTAATATTTCTGGACTGCAGGAACAGTCACCGTAGGTAAATATTGCAGTACCAATATTTCTGGCCTGCAAGAGCAGTGAACATAGGTATATATTGCAGTACTAATATTTCTGGACTGCAAGAACAGTCACCGTAGGTAAATATTGCAGTACTAATATTTCTGGCCTGCAAAAACAGTGAACATATTTACATTTTACAGTACTAATATTTCTGGACTGCAAGAAAAGTGAACATATGTAAATATTGTAGTACTAATATTTCTGGACTGTAAGAACAGTGAAAGTATTTTAATTTTGCAGTACTAATATTTCTGGACTTCAAGACAAGTGAACGTAGGTAATTATTGCAGTACTAATATTTCTGGCCTGCAAGAACAGTGAACGTATTTAAATTGTTTAGTACTAATATTTCTGGCCTGCAAGAACAGTTAACATAGGTAAATATTGCAGTACTAATATTGCTGGACTGCAAGAACAGTGAACGTAGGTAAATATTGCAGTACTAATATTTCTGGCTTGCAAGAACAGTGAACATAGGTAAATATTGCAGTACTAATATTTCTGTACTGCAAGAAGAGTGAACTTAGGTAAATATTGCAGTACTAATATTTCTGGCCTGCAAGAACAGTGAACGTAGGTAAATATTGCAGTACTAATATTTCTGGACGACAAGAACAGCGAGCATAGGTGAATATTGCAGTAATAATATTTCTGGACTGCAAGAACAGTGAACATATTTTATTTTGCATAATATTTCATGACTGCAAGAACAGTGAACATAGGTAAATATTGCAGTACTAATATTTCTGGACGGCAAGAACAGTGAGCATAGGTAAATATTGCAGTACTAATATTTCTGGACTGCAAAAACAGTGAATGTATTTTAATTTTGCAGTACTATTATTTCTGGTCTGCAAGAACAGTGGACGTAGGTAAATATTGCAGTACTAATATTTCTGGCCTGCAATAATAGTGAACATAGGTAAATATTGCAGTACTAATATTTCTGGACTGCAGGAACAGTGACCATAGGTAAATATTGCAGTACTAATATTTCTGGACTGCAGGAACAGTCACCGTAGGTAAATATTGCAGTCCCAATATTTTTGGCCTGCAAGAACAGTGAACATAGGTATATATTGCAGTACTAATGTTTCTGGACTGCAAGAACAGTGAACGTAGGTAAATATTGCAGTACTAATATTTCTGGACTGCAGATACAGTGACCGTAGGTAAATATTGCAGTACTAATATTTCTGGACTGCAAGAACAGTGAAATTATTTAAATTGTTGGTACTAATATTTCTGGACTGCAAGAACAGTTAACATAGGTAAATATTGCAGTACTAATATTTCTGGACAGCAAGAACAGAGAGCATAGGTAAATATTGCAGTACTAATATTTCTGGACTGCAAAAACAGTGAATGCATTTTAATTTTGCAGTACTATTATTTCTGGACTGCAAGAACAGTGACCGTAGGTAAATATTCCAGTACTAATATTTCTGGACTGCAAGAACAGTGAACATAGGTGTATATTGCAGTACTAATATTTCTGGCCTGCAAGAACAGTGAACATATTTACATTTTACAGTACAAATATTTCTGGACTGCAAGAACAGTTAACATAGGTAATTATTGCAGTACTAATATTTCTGGACTGCAAGAACAGTGAACATAGGTAAATATTGCAGTACTAATATTTCTGGACTGTAAGAACAGTGAACGTATTTTAATTTTGCAGTACTAATATTTCTGGACTGCAAGACAAGTAAACGTAGGTAATTATTGCAGTACTAATATTTCTGGCCTGCAAGAACAGTGAACGTAGGTAAATTTTGCAGTACTAATATTTGTGGACGACAAGAACAGCGAGCATAGGTGAATATTGCAGTAATAATATTTCTGGACTGCAAGAACAGTGAACATATTTTATTTTGCATAATATTTCATGACTGCAAGAACAGTGAACATAGGTAAATATTGCAGTACTAATATTTCTGGACGGCAAGAACAGTGAGCATAGGTAAATATTGCAGTACTAATATTTCTGGACTGCAAAAACAGTGAATGTATTTTAATTTTGCAGTACTATTATTTCTGGTCTGCAAGAACAGTGGACGTAGGTAAATATTGCAGTACTAATATTTCTGGCCTGCAATAATAGTGAACGTAGGTAAATATTGCAGTACTAATATTTCTGGACTGCAGGAACAGTGACCATAGGTAAATATTGCAGTACTAATATTTCTGGACTGCAGGAACAGTCACCGTAGGTAAATATTGCAGTCCCAATATTTTTGGCCTGCAAGAACAGTGAACATAGGTATATATTGCAGTACTAATGTTTCTGGACTGCAAGAACAGTGAACGTAGGTAAATATTGCAGTACTAATATTTCTGGACTGCAGGGACAGTGACCGTAGGTAAATATTGCAGTACTAATATTTCTGGACTGCAAGAACAGTGAACGTAGGTAAATATTTAAGTACTAATATTTCTGGACTGCAGGAACAGTGACCGTAGGTAAATATTGCAGTACCAATATTTCTGGCCTGCAAGAACAGTGAACATAGGTGTATATTGCAGTACTAATATTTCTGGCCTGCAAGAACAGTGAACATATTTACATTTTACAGTACTAATATTTCTGGACTGCAAGAACAGTTAACATAGGTAATTATTGCAGTAATAATATTTCTGGACTGTAAGAACAGTGAACGTATTTTAATTTTGCAGTACTAATATTTCTGGACTGCAAGACAAGTGAACATAGGTAATTATTGCAGTACTAATATTTCTGGCCTGCAAGAACAGTGAAATTATTTAAATTGTTGGTACTAATATTTCTGGACTGCAAGAACAGTTAACATAGGTAAATATTGCAGTACTAATATTTCTGGACAGCAAGAACAGAGAGCATAGGTAAATATTGCAGTACTAATATCTCTGGACTGCAAAAACAGTGAATGTATTTTAATTTTGCAGTACTATTATTTCTGGACTGCAAGAACAGTGGACGTAGGTAAATATTGCAGTACTAATATTTCTGGCCTGCAATAATAGTGAACGTAGGTAAATATTGCAGTACTAATATTTATGGACTGCAGGAACAGTGATCGTAGGTAAATATTGCAGTACTAATATTTCTGGACTGCAGGAACAGTCACTGTAGGTAAATATTGCAGTCCCAATATTTTTGGCCTGCAAGAACAGTGAACATAGGTATATATTGCAGTACTAATGTTTCTGGACTGCAAGAACAGTGAACGTAGGTAAATATTGCAGTACTAATATTTCTGGACTGCAGGGACAGTGACCGTAGGTGAATATTGCAGTACTAATATTTCTGGACTGCAGGAACAGTCACCGTAGGTACATATTGCAGCACCAATATTTCTGGCCTGCAAGAACAGTGAACATAGGTATATATTGCAGTACTAATATTTCTGGACTGCAAGAACAGTGACCGTAGGTAAATATTCCAGTACTAATATTTCTGGACTGCAAGAATAGTGAACATAGGTGTATATTGCAGTACTAATATTTCTGGCCTGCAAGAACAGTGAACATATTTACATTTTACAGTACAAATATTTCTGGACTGCAAGAACAGTTAACATAGGTAATTATTGCAGTACTAATATTTCTGGACTGCAAGAACAGTGAACATAGGTAAATATTGCAGTACTAATATTTCTGGACTGTAAGAACAGTGAACGTATTTTAATTTTGCAGTACTAATATTTCTGGACTGCAAGACAAGTAAACGTAGGTAATTATTGCAGTACTAATATTTCTGGCCTGCAAGAACAGTGAACGTATTTAAATTTTTTAGTACTAATATTTCTGGACTGCAAGAGCAGTGAACATAGGTATATATTGCAGTACTAATATTTCTGGACTGCAAGAACAGTGACCGTAGGTAAATATTGCAGTACTAATATTTCTGGACTGCAAGAACAGTCACCGTAGGTAAATATTGCAGTACTAATATTTCTGGCCTGCAAAAACAGTGAACATATTTACATTTTACAGTACTAATATTTCTGGACTGCAAGAACAGGTAACATAGGTAAATATTGCAGTACTAATATTGCTGGACTGCAAGAACAGTGAACGTAGGTAAATATTGCAGTACTAATATTTCTGGCTTGCAAGAACAGTGAACATAGGTAAATATTGCAGTACTAATATTTCTGTACTGCAAGAAGAGTGAACTTAGGTAAATATTGCAGTACTAATATCTCTGGCCTGCAAGAACAGTGAACGTAGGTAAATATTGCAGTACTAATATTTCTGGACTGCAAAAACAGTGAATGTATTTTAATTTTGCAGTACTATTATTTCTGGTCTGCAAGAACAGTGGACGTAGGTAAATATTGCAGTACTAATATTTCTGGACTGCAAGAACAGTGAACGTATTTAAATTTTTTAGTACTAATATTTCTGGACTGCAAGAACAGTTAACATAGGTAAATATTGCAGTACTAATATTTCTGGACGGCAAGAACAGCGAGCATAGGTAAATATTGCAGTACTAATATTTCTGGACTGCAAAAACAGTGAATGTATTTTAATTTTGCAGTACTATTATTTCTGGACTGCAAGAACAGTGAACGTAGGTAAATATTGCAGTACTAATATTTTTGGACTGCAAGAACAGTTAACATAGGTAAATATTGCAGTACTAATATTTCTGGACTGCAGGAACAGTCACCGTAGGTAAATATTGTAGTACTAATATTTCTGGCCTGCAAGAACAGTGAACGTAGGTAAATATTGCAGTATTAATATTTCTGGACTGCAAGAACAGTTAACATAGGTAAATATTGCAGTACTAATATTTCTGGACGGCAAGAACAGCGAGCATAGGTGAATATTGCAGTAATAATATTTCTGGACTGCAAGAACAGTGAACATATTTTATTTTGCATAATATTTCATGACTGCAAGAACAGTGAACATAGGTAAATATTGCAGTACTAATATTTCTGGCCTGCAAGAACAGTGAACGTAAGTAAATATTGCAGTATTAATATTTCTGGACTGCAAGAACAGTGAACAGACGTAAATATTGCAGTACTAATATTTCTCGACTGCAAGAACAGTGCACGTAGGTAAATATTGCAGTACTAATATTTCTGGACTGTAAGAACAGTGAACGTATTTTAATTTTGCAGTACTAATATTTCTGGACTGCAAGACAAGTGAACGTAGGTAATTATTGCAGTACTAATATTTCTGGCCTGCAAGAACAGTGAACGTATTTAAATTTTTTAGTACTAATATTTCTGGACTGCAAGAACAGTTAACATAGGTAAATATTGCAGTACTAATATTTCTGGACGGCAAGAACAGTGAGCATAGGTGAATATTGCAGTAATAATATTTCTGGACTGCAAGAACAGTGAACATATTTTATTTTGCATAATATTTCATGACTGCAAGAACAGTGAACATAGGTAAATATTGCAGTACTAATATTTCTGGCCTGCAAGAACAGTGAACGTAAGTAAATATTGCAGTATTAATATTTCTGGACTGCAAGAACAGTGAACAGACGTAAATATTGCAGTACTAATATAATATTGCAGTACTAATATTTCTGGACTGCAAGAACAGTGCACGTAGGTAAATATTGCAGTACTAATATTTCTGGACTGTAAGAACAGTGAACGTATTTTAATTTTGCAGTACTAATATTTTTGGACTGCAAGACAAGTGAACGTAGGTAATTATTGCAGTACTAATATTTCTGGCCTGCAAGAACAGTGAACGTATTTAAATTTTTTAGTACTAATATTTCTGGACTGCAAGAACAGTTAACATAGGTAAATATTGCAGTACTAATATTGCTGGACTGCAAGAACAGTGAACGTAGGTAAATATTGCAGTACTAATATTTCTGGCTTGCAAAAACAGTGAACATAGGTAAATATTGCAGTACTAATATTTCTGTACTGCAAGAAGAGTGAACTTAGGTAAATATTGCAGTACTAATATTTCTGGCCTGCAAGAACAGTGAACGTAGGTAAATATTGCAGTACTAATATTTCTGGACGACAAGAACAGCGAGCATAGGTGAATATTGCAGTAATAATATTTCTGGACTGCAAGAACAGTGAACATATTTTATTTTGCATAATATTTCATGACTGCAAGAACAGTGAACATAGGTAAATATTGCAGTACTAATATTTCTGGACGGCAAGAACAGTGAGCATAGGTAAATATTGCAGTACTAATATTTCTGGACTGCAAAAACAGTGAATGTATTTTAATTTTGCAGTACTATTATTTCTGGTCTGCAAGAACAGTGGACGTAGGTAAATATTGCAGTACTAATATTTCTGGCCTGCAATAATAGTGAACGTAGGTAAATATTGCAGTACTAATATTTCTGGACTGCAGGAACAGTGACCATAGGTAAATATTGCAGTACTAATATTTCTGGACTGCAGGAACAGTCACCGTAGGTAAATATTGCAGTCCCAATATTTTTGGCCTGCAAGAACAGTGAACATAGGTATATATTGCAGTACTAATGTTTCTGGACTGCAAGAACAGTGAACGTAGGTAAATATTGCAGTACTAATATTTCTGGACTGCAGAGACAGTGACCGTAGGTAAATATTGCAGTACTAATATTTCTGGACTGCAAGAACAGTGAAATTATTTAAATTGTTGGTACTAATATTTCTGGACTGCAAGAACAGTTAACATAGGTAAATATTGCAGTACTAATATTTCTGGACAGCAAGAACAGAGAGCATAGGTAAATATTGCAGTACTAATATTTCTGGACTGCAAAAACAGTGAATGCATTTTAATTTTGCAGTACTATTATTTCTGGACTGCAAGAACAGTGACCGTAGGTAAATATTCCAGTACTAATATTTCTGGACTGCAAGAACAGTGAACATAGGTGTATATTGCAGTACTAATATTTCTGGCCTGCAAGAACAGTGAACATATTTACATTTTACAGTACAAATATTTCTGGACTGCAAGAACAGTTAACATAGGTAATTATTGCAGTACTAATATTTCTGGACTGCAAGAACAGTGAACATAGGTAAATATTGCAGCACTAATATTTCTGGACTGTAAGAACAGTGAACGTATTTTAATTTTGCAGTACTAATATTTCTGGACTGCAAGACAAGTAAACGTAGGTAATTATTGCAGTACTAATATTTCTGGCCTGCAAGAACAGTGAACGTAGGTAAATTTTGCAGTACTAATATTTGTGGACGACAAGAACAGCGAGCATAGGTGAATATTGCAGTAATAATATTTCTGGACTGCAAGAACAGTGAACATATTTTATTTTGCATAATATTTCATGACTGCAAGAACAGTGAACATAGGTAAATATTGCAGTACTAATATTTCTGGACGGCAAGAACAGTGAGCATAGGTAAATATTGCAGTACTAATATTTCTGGACTGCAAAAACAGTGAATGTATTTTAATTTTGCAGTACTATTATTTCTGGTCTGCAAGAACAGTGGACATAGGTAAATATTGCAGTACTAATATTTCTGGCCTGCAATAATAGTGAACGTAGGTAAATATTGCAGTACTAATATTTCTGGACTGCAGGAACAGTGACCATAGGTAAATATTGCAGTACTAATATTTCTGGACTGCAGGAACAGTCACCGTAGGTAAATATTGCAGTCCCAATATTTCTGGCCTGCAAGAACAGTGAACATAGGTGTATATTGCAGTACTAATATTTCTGGCCTGCAAGAACAGTGAACATATTTACATTTTACAGTACTAATATTTCTGGACTGCAAGAACAGTTAACATAGGTAATTATTGCAGTAATAATATTTCTGGACTGTAAGAACAGTGAACGTATTTTAATTTTGCAGTACTAATATTTCTGGACTGCAAGACAAGTGAACATAGGTAATTATTGCAGTACTAATATTTCTGGCCTGCAAGAACAGTGAAATTATTTAAATTGTTGGTACTAATATTTCTGGACTGCAAGAACAGTTAACATAGGTAAATATTGCAGTACTAATATTTCTGGACAGCAAGAACAGAGAGCATAGGTAAATATTGCAGTACTAATATCTCTGGACTGCAAAAACAGTGAATGTATTTTAATTTTGCAGTACTATTATTTCTGGACTGCAAGAACAGTGGACGTAGGTAAATATTGCAGTACTAATATTTCTGGCCTGCAATAATAGTGAACGTAGGTAAATATTGCAGTACTAATATTTATGGACTGCAGGAACAGTGATCGTAGGTAAATATTGCAGTACTAATATTTCTGGACTGCAGGAACAGTCACTGTAGGTAAATATTGCAGTCCCAATATTTTTGGCCTGCAAGAACAGTGAACATAGGTATATATTGCAGTACTAATGTTTCTGGACTGCAAGAACAGTGAACGTAGGTAAATATTGCAGTACTAATATTTCTGGACTGCAGGGACAGTGACCGTAGGTGAATATTGCAGTACTAATATTTCTGGACTGCAGGAACAGTCACCGTAGGTACATATTGCAGCACCAATATTTCTGGCCTGCAAGAACAGTGAACATAGGTATATATTGCAGTACTAATATTTCTGGACTGCAAGAACAGTGACCGTAGGTAAATATTCCAGTACTAATATTTCTGGACTGCAAGAACAGTGAACATAGGTGTATATTGCAGTACTAATATTTCTGGCCTGCAAGAACAGTGAACATATTTACATTTTACAGTACAAATATTTCTGGACTGCAAGAACAGTTTACATAGGTAATTATTGCAGTACTAATATTTCTGGACTGCAAGAACAGTGAACATAGGTAAATATTGCAGTACTAATATTTCTGGACTGTAAGAACAGTGAACGTATTTTAATTTTGCAGTACTAATATTTCTGGACTGCAAGACAAGTAAACGTAGGTAATTATTGCAGTACTAATATTTCTGGCCTGCAAGAACAGTGAACGTATTTAAATTTTTTAGTACTAATATTTCTGGACTGCAAGAGCAGTGAACATAGGTATATATTGCAGTACTAATATTTCTGGACTGCAAGAACAGTGACCGTAGGTAAATATTGCAGTACTAATATTTCTGGACTGCAAGAACAGTCACCGTAGGTAAATATTGCAGTACTAATATTTCTGGCCTGCAAAAACAGTGAACATATTTACATTTTACAGTACTAATATTTCTGGACTGCAAGAACAGGTAACATAGGTAAATATTGCAGTACTAATATTGCTGGACTGCAAGAACAGTGAACGTAGGTAAATATTGCAGTACTAATATTTCTGGCTTGCAAGAACAGTGAACATAGGTAAATATTGCAGTACTAATATTTCTGTACTGCAAGAAGAGTGAACTTAGGTAAATATTGCAGTACTAATATCTCTGGCCTGCAAGAACAGTGAACGTAGGTAAATATTGCAGTACTAATATTTCTGGACGACAAGAACAGCGAGCATAGGTGAATATTGCAGTAATAATATTTCTGGACTGCAAGAACAGTGAACATATTTTATTTTGCATAATATTTCATGACTGCAAGAACAGTGAACATAGGTAAATATTGCAGTACTAATATTTCTGGACGGCAAGAACAGTGAGCATAGGTAAATATTGCAGTACTAATATTTCTGGACTGCAAAAACAGTGAATGTATTTTAATTTTGCAGTACTATTATTTCTGGTCTGCAAGAACAGTGGACGTAGGTAAATATTGCAGTACTAATATTTCTGGCCTGCAATAATAGTGAACGTAGGTAAATATTGCAGTACTAATATTTCTGGACTGCAAGAACAGTGAACGTATTTAAATTTTTTAGTACTAATATTTCTGGACTGCAAGAACAGTTAACATAGGTAAATATTGCAGTACTAATATTTCTGGACGGCAAGAACAGCGAGCATAGGTAAATATTGCAGTACTAATATTTCTGGACTGCAAAAACAGTGAATGTATTTTAATTTTGCAGTACTATTATTTCTGGACTGCAAGAACAGTGAACGTAGGTAAATATTGCAGTACTAATATTTTTGGACTGCAAGAACAGTTAACATAGGTAAATATTGCAGTACTAATATTTCTGGACTGCAGGAACAGTCACCGTAGGTAAATATTGTAGTACTAATATTTCTGGCCTGCAAGAACAGTGAACGTAGGTAAATATTGCAGTATTAATATTTCTGGACTGCAAGAACAGTTAACATAGGTAAATATTGCAGTACTAATATTTCTGGACGGCAAGAACAGCGAGCATAGGTGAATATTGCAGTAATAATATTTCTGGACTGCAAGAACAGTGAACATATTTTATTTTGCATAATATTTCATGACTGCAAGAACAGTGAACATAGGTAAATATTGCAGTACTAATATTTCTGGCCTGCAAGAACAGTGAACGTAAGTAAATATTGCAGTATTAATATTTCTGGACTGCAAGAACAGTGAACAGACGTAAATATTGCAGTACTAATATTTCTGGACTGCAAGAACAGTGCACGTAGGTAAATATTGCAGTACTAATATTTCTGGACTGTAAGAACAGTGAACGTATTTTAATTTTGCAGTACTAATATTTCTGGACTGCAAGACAAGTGAACGTAGGTAATTATTGCAGTACTAATATTTCTGGCCTGCAAGAACAGTGAACGTATTTAAATTTTTTAGTACTAATATTTCTGGACTGCAAGAACAGTTAACATAGGTAAATATTGCAGTACTAATATTTCTGGACGGCAAGAACAGTGAGCATAGGTGAATATTGCAGTAATAATATTTCTGGACTGCAAGAACAGTGAACATATTTTATTTTGCATAATATTTCATGACTGCAAGAACAGTGAACATAGGTAAATATTGCAGTACTAATATTTCTGGCCTGCAAGAACAGTGAACGTAAGTAAATATTGCAGTATTAATATTTCTGGACTGCAAGAACAGTGAACAGACGTAAATATTGCAGTACTAATATAATATTGCAGTACTAATATTTCTGGACTGCAAGAACAGTGCACGTAGGTAAATATTGCAGTACTAATATTTCTGGACTGTAAGAACAGTGAACGTATTTTAATTTTGCAGTACTAATATTTTTGGACTGCAAGACAAGTGAACGTAGGTAATTATTGCAGTACTAGTATTTCTGGCCTGCAAGAACAGTGAACGTATTTAAATTTTTTAGTACTAATATTTCTGGACTGCAAGAACAGCGAGCATAGGTGAATATTGCAGTAATAATATTTCTGGACTGCAAGAACAGTGAACATATTTTATTTTGCATAATATTTCATGACTGCAAGAACAGTGAACATAGGTAAATATTGCAGTACTAATATTTCTGGACTGCAAAAACAGTGAATGTATTTTAATTTTGCAGTACTATTATTTCTGGACTGCAAGAACAGTGAACGTAAATAAATATTTCAGTACTAATATTTCTGGACTGCAAGAACAGTGAACATAGGTGTATATTGCAGTACTAATATTTCTGGACTGCAAGAACAGTGACCGTAGGTAAATATTTCAGTACTAATATTTCTGGACTGCAAGAACAGTGAACATAGGTGTATATTGCAGTACTAATATTTCTGGCCTGCAAGAACAGTGAACATATTTACATTTTACAGTACTAATATTTCTGGACTGCAAGAACAGTTAACATAGGTAATTATTGCAGTACTAATATTTCTGGACTGCAAGAACAGTGAACATAGGTAAATATTGCAGTACTAATATTTCTGGACTGTAAGAACAGTGAACGTATTTTAATTTTGCAGTACTAATATTTCTGGACTGCAAGACAAGTGAACGTAGGTAATTATTGCAGTACTAATATTTCTGGACGGCAAGAACAGCGAGCATAGGTAAATATTGCAGTACTAATATTTCTTGACTGCAGGGACAGTGACCGTAGGTAAATATTGCAGTACTAATATTTCTGGACTGCAGGAACAGTCACCGTAGGTAAATATTGCAGTACCAATATTTCTGGCCTGCAAGAGCAGTGAACATAGGTATACATTGCAGTACTAATATTTCTGGACTGCAACAACAGTGACCGTAGGTAAATATTGCAGTACTAATATTTCTGGACTGCAAGAACAGTGACCGTAGGTAAATATTGCAGTACTAATATTTCTGGCCTTCAAAAACAGTGAACATATTTACATTTTACAGTACTAATATTTCTGGACTGCAAGAACAGGTAACGTATGTAATTATTGCAGTACTAATATTTCTGGACTGCAAGAAAAGTGAACATATGTAAATATTGTAGTACTAATATTTCTGGACTGTAAGAACAGTGAAAGTATTTTAATTTTGCAGTACTAATATTTCTGGACTGCAAGAACCGTGAACATATTTTATTTTGCATAATATTTCATGACTGCAAGAACAGTGAACATAGGTAAATATTGCAGTACTAATATTTCTGGACTGCAAAAACAGTGAATGTATTTTAATTTTGCAGTACTATTATTTCTGGACTGCAAGAACAGTGAACGTAAATAAATATTGCAGTACTAATATTTCTGGCCTGCAAGAACAGTGAACGTAGGTAAATATTGCAGTACTAATATTTCTGGACGACAAGAACAGCGAGCATAGGTGAATATTGCAGTAATAATATTTCTGGACTGCAAGAACAGTGAACATATTTTATTTTGCATAATATTTCATGACTGCAAGAACAGTGAACATAGGTAAATATTGCAGTACTAATATTTCTGGACGGCAAGAACAGTGAGCATAGGTAAATATTGCAGTACTAATATTTCTGGACTGCAAAAACAGTGAATGTATTTTAATTTTGCAGTACTATTATTTCTGGTCTGCAAGAACAGTGGACGTAGGTAAATATTGCAGTACTAATATTTCTGGACTGCAGGAACAGTGACCATAGGTAAATATTGCAGTACTAATATTTCTGGACTGCAGGAACAGTCACCGTAGGTAAATATTGCAGTCCCAATATTTTTGGCCTGCAAGAACAGTGAACATAGGTATATATTGCAGTACTAATGTTTCTGGACTGCAAGAACAGTGAACGTAGGTAAATATTGCAGTACTAATATTTCTGGACTGCAGAGACAGTGACCGTAGGTAAATATTGCAGTACTAATATTTCTGGACTGCAAGAACAGTGAAATTATTTAAATTGTTGGTACTAATATTTCTGGACTGCAAGAACAGTTAACATAGGTAAATATTGCAGTACTAATATTTCTGGACTGCAAGAACAGTGAACATAGGTGTATATTGCAGTACTAATATTTCTGGCCTGCAAGAACAGTGAACATATTTACATTTTACAGTACAAATATTTCTGGACTGCAAGAACAGTTAACATAGGTAATTATTGCAGTACTAATATTTCTGGACTGCAAGAACAGTGAACATAGGTAAATATTGCAGTACTAATATTTCTGGACTGTAAGAACAGTGAACGTATTTTAATTTTGTAGTACTAATATTTCTGGACTGCAAGACAAGTAAACGTAGGTAATTATTGCAGTACTAATATTTCTGGCCTGCAAGAACAGTGAACGTAGGTAAATTTTGCAGTACTAATATTTGTGGACGACAAGAACAGCGAGCATAGGTGAATATTGCAGTAATAATATTTCTGGACTGCAAGAACAGTGAACATATTTTATTTTGCATAATATTTCATGACTGCAAGAACAGTGAACATAGGTAAATATTGCAGTACTAATATTTCTGGACGGCAAGAACAGTGAGCATAGGTAAATATTGCAGTACTAATATTTCTGGACTGCAAAAACAGTGAATGTATTTTAATTTTGCAGTACTATTATTTCTGGTCTGCAAGAACAGTGGACGTAGGTAAATATTGCAGTACTAATATTTCTGGCCTGCAATAATAGTGAACGTAGGTAAATATTGCAGTACCAATATTTCTGGACTGCAGGAACAGTGACCATAGGTAAATATTGCAGTACTAATATTTCTGGACTGCAGGAACAGTCACCGTAGGTAAATATTGCAGTCCCAATATTTTTGGCCTGCAAGAACAGTGAACATAGGTATATATTGCAGTACTAATGTTTCTGGACTGCAAGAACAGTGAACGTAGGTAAATATTGCAGTACTAATATTTCTGGACTGCAAGAACAGTGAACGTAGGTAAATATTTAAGTACTAATATTTCTGGACTGCAGGAACAGTGACCGTAGGTAAATATTGCAGTACCAATATTTCTGGCCTGCAAGAACAGTGAACATAGGTGTATATTGCAGTACTAATATTTCTGGCCTGCAAGAACAGTGAACATATTTACATTTTACAGTACTAATATTTCTGGACTGCAAGAACAGTTAACATAGGTAATTATTGCAGTAATAATATTTCTGGACTGTAAGAACAGTGAACGTATTTTAATTTTGCAGTACTAATATTTCTGGACTGCAAGACAAGTGAACATAGGTAATTATTGCAGTACTAATATTTCTGGCCTGCAAGAACAGTGAAATTATTTAAATTGTTGGTACTAATATTTCTGGACTGCAAGAACAGTTAACATAGGTAAATATTGCAGTACTAATATTTCTGGACAGCAAGAACAGAGAGCAT
The DNA here is from genome assembly GCF_038048845.1 of Mixophyes fleayi. Classification (NCBI taxonomy): domain Eukaryota; kingdom Metazoa; phylum Chordata; class Amphibia; order Anura; family Limnodynastidae; genus Mixophyes; species Mixophyes fleayi. The sequence goes on along the minus strand of NC_134405.1, from coordinate 332,938,674 downwards.
AGGTAAATATTGCAGTACTAATATCTCTGGACTGCAAAAACAGTGAATGTATTTTAATTTTGCAGTACTATTATTTCTGGACTGCAAGAACAGTGGACGTAGGTAAATATTGCAGTACTAATATTTCTGGCCTGCAATAATAGTGAACGTAGGTAAATATTGCAGTACTAATATTTATGGACTGCAGGAACAGTGATCGTAGGTAAATATTGCAGTACTAATATTTCTGGACTGCAGGAACAGTCACTGTAGGTAAATATTGCAGTCCCAATATTTTTGGCCTGCAAGAACAGTGAACATAGGTATATATTGCAGTACTAATGTTTCTGGACTGCAAGAACAGTGAACGTAGGTAAATATTGCAGTACTAATATTTCTGGACTGCAGGGACAGTGACCGTAGGTGAATATTGCAGTACTAATATTTCTGGACTGCAGGAACAGTCACCGTAGGTACATATTGCAGCACCAATATTTCTGGCCTGCAAGAACAGTGAACATAGGTATATATTGCAGTACTAATATTTCTGGACTGCAAGAACAGTGACCGTAGGTAAATATTCCAGTACTAATATTTCTGGACTGCAAGAACAGTGAACATAGGTGTATATTGCAGTACTAATATTTCTGGCCTGCAAGAACAGTGAACATATTTACATTTTACAGTACAAATATTTCTGGACTGCAAGAACAGTTAACATAGGTAATTATTGCAGTACTAATATTTCTGGACTGCAAGAACAGTGAACATAGGTAAATATTGCAGTACTAATATTTCTGGACTGTAAGAACAGTGAACGTATTTTAATTTTGCAGTACTATTATTTCTGGACTGCAAGAACAGTGGACGTAGGTAAATATTGCAGTACTAATATTTCTGGCCTGCAATAATAGTGAACGTAGGTAAATATTGCAGTACTAATATTTATGGACTGCAGGAACAGTGATCGTAGGTAAATATTGCAGTACTAATATTTCTGGACTGCAGGAACAGTCACTGTAGGTAAATATTGCAGTCCCAATATTTTTGGCCTGCAAGAACAGTGAACATAGGTATATATTGCAGTACTAATGTTTCTGGACTGCAAGAACAGTGAACGTAGGTAAATATTGCAGTACTAATATTTCTGGACTGCAGGGACAGTGACCGTAGGTGAATATTGCAGTACTAATATTTCTGGACTGCAGGAACAGTCACCGTAGGTACATATTGCAGCACCAATATTTCTGGCCTGCAAGAACAGTGAACATAGGTATATATTGCAGTACTAATATTTCTGGACTGCAAGAACAGTGACCGTAGGTAAATATTCCAGTACTAATATTTCTGGACTGCAAGAACAGTGAACATAGGTGTATATTGCAGTACTAATATTTCTGGCCTGCAAGAACAGTGAACATATTTACATTTTACAGTACAAATATTTCTGGACTGCAAGAACAGTTAACATAGGTAAATATTGCAGTACTAATATTTCTGGACGGCAAGAACAGCGAGCATAGGTGAATATTGCAGTAATAATATTTCTGGACTGCAAGAACAGTGAACATATTTTATTTTGCATAATATTTCATGACTGCAAGAACAGTGAACATAGGTAAATATTGCAGTACTAATATTTCTGGCCTGCAAGAACAGTGAACGTAAGTAAATATTGCAGTATTAATATTTCTGGACTGCAAGAACAGTGAACAGACGTAAATATTGCAGTACTTATATTTCTGGACAGCAAGAACAGTGCACGTAGGTAAATATTGCAGTACTAATATTTCTGGACTGTAAGAACAGTGAACGTATTTTAATTTTGCAGTACTAATATTTCTGGACTGCAAGACAAGTGAACGTAGGTAATTATTGCAGTACTAATATTTCTGGCCTGCAAGAACAGTGAACGTATTTAAATTTTTTAGTACTAATATTTCTGGACTGCAAGAACAGTTAACATAGGTAAATATTGCAGTACTAATATTTCTGGACGGCAAGAACAGTGAGCATAGGTGAATATTGCAGTAATAATATTTCTGGACTGCAAGAACAGTGAACATATTTTATTTTGCATAATATTTCATGACTGCAAGAACAGTGAACATAGGTAAATATTGCAGTACTAATATTTCTGGCCTGCAAGAACAGTGAACGTAAGTAAATATTGCAGTATTAATATTTCTGGACTGCAAGAACAGTGAACAGACGTAAATATTGCAGTACTAATATAATATTGCAGTACTAATATTTCTGGACTGCAAGAACAGTGCACGTAGGTAAATATTGCAGTACTAATATTTCTGGACTGTAAGAACAGTGAACGTATTTTAATTTTGCAGTACTAATATTTTTGGACTGCAAGACAAGTGAACGTAGGTAATTATTGCAGTACTAATATTTCTGGCCTGCAAGAACAGTGAACGTATTTAAATTTTTTAGTACTAATATTTCTGGACTGCAAGAACAGTTAACATAGGTAAATATTGCAGTACTAATATTGCTGGACTGCAAGAACAGTGAACGTAGGTAAATATTGCAGTACTAATATTTCTGGCTTGCAAAAACAGTGAACATAGGTAAATATTGCAGTACTAATATTTCTGTACTGCAAGAAGAGTGAACTTAGGTAAATATTGCAGTACTAATATTTCTGGCCTGCAAGAACAGTGAACGTAGGTAAATATTGCAGTACTAATATTTCTGGACGACAAGAACAGCGAGCATAGGTGAATATTGCAGTATTAATATTTCTGGACTGTAAGAACAGTGAACGTATTTTAATTTTGCAGTACTAATATTTCTGGACTGCAAGACAAGTAAACGTAGGTAATTATTGCAGTACTAATATTTCTGGCCTGCAAGAACAGTGAACGTATTTAAATTTTTTAGTACTAATATTTCTGGACTGCAAGAGCAGTGAACATAGGTATATATTGCAGTACTAATATTTCTGGACTGCAAGAACAGTGACCGTAGGTAAATATTGCAGTACTAATATTGCTGGACTGCAAGAACAGTGAACGTAGGTAAATATTGCAGTACTAATATTTCTGGCTTGCAAGAACAGTGAACATAGGTAAATATTGCAGTACTAATATTTCTGTACTGCAAGAAGAGTGAACTTAGGTAAATATTGCAGTACTAATATCTCTGGCCTGCAAGAACAGTGAACGTAGGTAAATATTGCAGTACTAATATTTCTGGACGACAAGAACAGCGAGCATAGGTGAATATTGCAGTAATAATATTTCTGGACTGCAAGAAGAGTGAACATATTTTATTTTGCATAATATTTCATGACTGCAAGAACAGTGAACATAGGTAAATATTGCAGTACTAATATTTCTGGACGGCAAGAACAGTGAGCATAGGTAAATATTGCAGTACTAATATTTCTGGACTGCAAAAACAGTGAATGTATTTTAATTTTGCAGTACTATTATTTCTGGTCTGCAAGAACAGTGGACGTAGGTAAATATTGCAGTACTAATATTTCTGGCCTGCAATAATAGTGAACGTAGGTAAATATTGCAGTACTAATATTTCTGGACTGCAAGAACAGTGAACGTATTTAAATTTTTTAGTACTAATATTTCTGGACTGCAAGAACAGTTAACATAGGTAAATATTGCAGTACTAATATTTCTGGACGGCAAGAACAGCGAGCATAGGTAAATATTGCAGTACTAATATTTCTGGACTGCAAAAACAGTGAATGTATTTTAATTTTGCAGTACTATTATTTCTGGACTGCAAGAAGAGTGAACGTAGGTAAATATTGCAGTACTAATATTTTTGGACTGCAAGAACAGTTAACATAGGTAAATATTGCAGTACTAATATTTCTGGACTGCAGGAACAGTCACCGTAGGTAAATATTGTAGTACTAATATTTCTGGCCTGCAAGAACAGTGAACGTAGGTAAATATTGCAGTATTAATATTTCTGGACTGCAAGAACAGTTAACATAGGTAAATATTGCAGTACTAATATTTCTGGACGGCAAGAACAGCGAGCATAGGTGAATATTGCAGTAATAATATTTCTGGACTGCAAGAACAGTGAACATATTTTATTTTGCATAATATTTCATGACTGCAAGAACAGTGAACATAGGTAAATATTGCAGTACTAATATTTCTGGCCTGCAAGAACAGTGAACGTAAGTAAATATTGCAGTATTAATATTTCTGGACTGCAAGAACAGTGAACAGACGTAAATATTGCAGTACTTATATTTCTGGACTGCAAGAACAGTGCACGTAGGTAAATATTGCAGTACTAATATTTCTGGACTGTAAGAACAGTGAACGTATTTTAATTTTGCAGTACTAATATTTCTGGACTGCAAGACAAGTGAACGTAGGTAATTATTGCAGTACTAATATTTCTGGCCTGCAAGAACAGTGAACGTATTTAAATTTTTTAGTACTAATATTTCTGGACTGCAAGAACAGTTAACATAGGTAAATATTGCAGTACTAATATTTCTGGACGGCAAGAACAGTGAGCATAGGTGAATATTGCAGTAATAATATTTCTGGACTGCAAGAACAGTGAACATATTTTATTTTGCATAATATTTCATGACTGCAAGAACAGTGAACATAGGTAAATATTGCAGTACTAATATTTCTGGCCTGCAAGAACAGTGAACGTAAGTAAATATTGCAGTATTAATATTTCTGGACTGCAAGAACAGTGAACAGACGTAAATATTGCAGTACTAATATAATATTGCAGTACTAATATTTCTGGACTGCAAGAACAGTGCACGTAGGTAAATATTGCAGTACTAATATTTCTGGACTGTAAGAACAGTGAACGTATTTTAATTTTGCAGTACTAATATTTTTGGACTGCAAGACAAGTGAACGTAGGTAATTATTGCAGTACTAATATTTCTGGCCTGCAAGAACAGTGAACGTATTTAAATTTTTTAGTACTAATATTTCTGGACTGCAAGAACAGTTAACATAGGTAAATATTGCAGTACTAATATTGCTGGACTGCAAGAACAGTGAACGTAGGTAAATATTGCAGTACTAATATTTCTGGCTTGCAAAAACAGTGAACATAGGTAAATATTGCAGTACTAATATTTCTGTACTGCAAGAAGAGTGAACTTAGGTAAATATTGCAGTACTAATATTTCTGGCCTGCAAGAACAGTGAACGTAGGTAAATATTGCAGTACTAATATTTCTGGACTGCAAGAACAGTCACCGTAGGTAAATATTGCAGTACTAATATTTCTGGCCTGCAAAAACAGTGAACATATTTACATTTTACAGTACTAATATTTCTGGACTGCAAGAACAGGTAACATAGGTAAATATTGCAGTACTAATATTGCTGGACTGCAAGAACAGTGAACGTAGGTAAATATTGCAGTACTAATATTTCTGGCTTGCAAGAACAGTGAACATAGGTAAATATTGCAGTACTAATATTTCTGTACTGCAAGAAGAGTGAACTTAGGTAAATATTGCAGTACTAATATCTCTGGCCTGCAAGAACAGTGAACGTAGGTAAATATTGCAGTACTAATATTTCTGGACGACAAGAACAGCGAGCATAGGTGAATATTGCAGTAATAATATTTCTGGACTGCAAGAACAGTGAACATATTTTATTTTGCATAATATTTCATGACTGCAAGAACAGTGAACATAGGTAAATATTGCAGTACTAATATTTCTGGACGGCAAGAACAGTGAGCATAGGTAAATATTGCAGTACTAATATTTCTGGACTGCAAAAACAGTGAATGTATTTTAATTTTGCAGTACTATTATTTCTGGTCTGCAAGAACAGTGGACGTAGGTAAATATTGCAGTACTAATATTTCTGGCCTGCAATAATAGTGAACGTAGGTAAATATTGCAGTACTAATATTTCTGGACTGCAAGAACAGTGAACGTATTTAAATTTTTTAGTACTAATATTTCTGGACTGCAAGAACAGTTAACATAGGTAAATATTGCAGTACTAATATTTCTGGACGGCAAGAACAGCGAGCATAGGTAAATATTGCAGTACTAATATTTCTGGACTGCAAAAACAGTGAATGTATTTTAATTTTGCAGTACTATTATTTCTGGACTGCAAGAACAGTGAACGTAGGTAAATATTGCAGTACTAATATTTTTTGGACTGCAAGAACAGTTAACATAGGTAAATATTGCAGTACTAATATTTCTGGACTGCAGGAACAGTCACCGTAGGTAAATATTGTAGTACTAATATTTCTGGCCTGCAAGAACAGTGAACGTAGGTAAATATTGCAGTATTAATATTTCTGGACTGCAAGAACAGTTAACATAGGTAAATATTGCAGTACTAATATTTCTGGACGGCAAGAACAGCGAGCATAGGTGAATATTGCAGTAATAATATTTCTGGACTGCAAGAACAGTGAACATATTTTATTTTGCATAATATTTCATGACTGCAAGAACAGTGAACATAGGTAAATATTGCAGTACTAATATTTCTGGCCTGCAAGAACAGTGAACGTAAGTAAATATTGCAGTATTAATATTTCTGGACTGCAAGAACAGTGCACGTAGGTAAATATTGCAGTACTAATATTTCTGGACTGTAAGAACAGTGAACGTATTTTAATTTTGCAGTACTAATATTTCTGGACTGCAAGACAAGTGAACGTAGGTAATTATTGCAGTACTAATATTTCTGGCCTGCAAGAACAGTGAACGTATTTAAATTTTTTAGTACTAATATTTCTGGACTGCAAGAACAGTTAACATAGGTAAATATTGCAGTACTAATATTTCTGGACGGCAAGAACAGTGAGCATAGGTGAATATTGCAGTAATAATATTTCTGGACTGCAAGAACAGTGAACATATTTTATTTTGCATAATATTTCATGACTGCAAGAACAGTGAACATAGGTAAATATTGCAGTACTAATATTTCTGGCCTGCAAGAACAGTGAACGTAAGTAAATATTGCAGTATTAATATTTCTGGACTGCAAGAACAGTGAACAGACGTAAATATTGCAGTACTAATATAATATTGCAGTACTAATATTTCTGGACTGCAAGAACAGTGCACGTAGGTAAATATTGCAGTACTAATATTTCTGGACTGTAAGAACAGTGAACGTATTTTAATTTTGCAGTACTAATATTTTTGGACTGCAAGACAAGTGAACGTAGGTAATTATTGCAGTACTAATATTTCTGGCCTGCAAGAACAGTGAACGTATTTAAATTTTTTAGTACTAATATTTCTGGACTGCAAGAACAGTTAGCATAGGTAAATATTGCAGTACTAATATTGCTGGACTGCAAGAACAGTGAACGTAGGTAAATATTGCAGTACTAATATTTCTGGCTTGCAAAAACAGTGAACATAGGTAAATATTGCAGTACTAATATTTCTGTACTGCAAGAAGAGTGAACTTAGGTAAATATTGCAGTACTAATATTTCTGGCCTGCAAGAACAGTGAACGTAGGTAAATATTGCAGTACTAATATTTCTGGACGACAAGAACAGCGAGCATAGGTGAATATTGCAGTAATAATATTTCTGGACTGCAAGAACAGTGAACATATTTTATTTTGCATAATATTTCATGACTGCAAGAACAGTGAACATAGGTAAATATTGCAGTACTTATATTTCTGGACGGCAAGAACAGTGAGCATAGGTAAATATTGCAGTACTAATATTTCTGGACTGCAAAAACAGTGAATGTATTTTAATTTTGCAGTACTATTATTTCTGGTCTGCAAGAACAGTGGACGTAGGTAAATATTGCAGTACTAATATTTCTGGCCTGCAATAATAGTGAACGTAGGTAAATATTGCAGTACTAATATTTCTGGACTGCAGGAACAGTGACCATAGGTAAATATTGCAGTACTAATATTTCTGGACTGCAGGAACAGTCACCGTAGGTAAATATTGCAGTCCCAATATTTTTGGCCTGCAAGAACAGTGAACATAGGTATATATTGCAGTACTAATGTTTCTGGACTGCAAGAACAGTGAACGTAGGTAAATATTGCAGTACTAATATTTCTGGACTGCAGAGACAGTGACCGTAGGTAAATATTGCAGTACTAATATTTCTGGACTGCAAGAACAGTGAAATTATTTAAATTGTTGGTACTAATATTTCTGGACTGCAAGAACAGTTAACATAGGTAAATATTGCAGTACTAATATTTCTGGACAGCAAGAACAGAGAGCATAGGTAAATATTGCAGTACTAATATTTCTGGACTGCAAAAACAGTGAATGCATTTTAATTTTGCAGTACTATTATTTCTGGACTACAAGAACAGTGACCGTAGGTAAATATTCCAGTACTAATATTTCTGGACTGCAAGAACAGTGAACATAGGTGTATATTGCAGTACTAATATTTCTGGCCTGCAAGAACAGTGAACATATTTACATTTTACAGTACAAATATTTCTGGACTGCAAGAACAGTTAACATAGGTAATTATTGCAGTACTAATATTTCTGGACTGCAAGAACAGTGAACATAGGTAAATATTGCAGTACTAATATTTCTGGACTGTAAGAACAGTGAACGTATTTTAATTTTGCAGTACTAATATTTCTGGACTGCAAGACAAGTAAACGTAGGTAATTATTGCAGTACTAATATTTCTGGCCTGCAAGAACAGTGAACGTAGGTAAATTTTGCAGTACTAATATTTGTGGACGACAAGAACAGCGAGCATAGGTGAATATTGCAGTAATAATATTTCTGGACTGCAAGAACAGTGAACATATTTTATTTTGCATAATATTTCATGACTGCAAGAACAGTGAACATAGGTAAATATTGCAGTACTAATATTTCTGGACGGCAAGAACAGTGAGCATAGGTAAATATTGCAGTACTAATATTTCTGGACTGCAAAAACAGTGAATGTATTTTAATTTTGCAGTACTATTATTTCTGGTCTGCAAGAACAGTGGACGTAGGTAAATATTGCAGTACTAATATTTCTGGCCTGCAATAATAGTGAACGTAGGTAAATATTGCAGTACTAATATTTCTGGACTGCAAGAACAGTGAACGTATTTAAATTTTTTAGTACTAATATTTCTGGACTGCAAGAACAGTTAACATAGGTAAATATTGCAGTACTAATATTTCTGGACGGCAAGAACAGCGAGCATAGGTAAATATTGCAGTACTAATATTTCTGGACTGCAAAAACAGTGAATGTATTTTAATTTTGCAGTACTATTATTTCTGGACTGCAAGAACAGTGAACGTAGGTAAATATTGCAGTACTAATATTTTTGGACTGCAAGAACAGTTAACATAGGTAAATATTGCAGTACTAATATTTCTGGACTGCAGGAACAGTCACCGTAGGTAAATATTGTAGTACTAATATTTCTGGCCTGCAAGAACAGTGAACGTAGGTAAATATTGCAGTATTAATATTTCTGGACTGCAAGAACAGTTAACATAGGTAAATATTGCAGTACTAATATTTCTGGACGGCAAGAACAGCGAGCATAGGTGAATATTGCAGTAATAATATTTCTGGACTGCAAGAACAGTGAACATATTTTATTTTGCATAATATTTCATGACTGCAAGAACAGTGAACATAGGTAAATATTGCAGTACTAATATTTCTGGCCTGCAAGAACAGTGAACGTAAGTAAATATTGCAGTATTAATATTTCTGGACTGCAAGAACAGTGAACAGACGTAAATATTGCAGTACTAATATTTCTGGACTGCAAGAACAGTGCACGTAGGTAAATATTGCAGTACTAATATTTCTGGACTGTAAGAACAGTGAACGTATTTTAATTTTGCAGTACTAATATTTCTGGACTGCAAGACAAGTGAACGTAGGTAATTATTGTAGTACTAATATTTCTGGCCTGCAAGAACAGTGAACGTATTTAAATTTTTTAGTACTAATATTTCTGGACTGCAAGAACAGTTAACATAGGTAAATATTGCAGTACTAATATTTCTGGACGGCAAGAACAGTGAGCATAGGTGAATATTGCAGTAATAATATTTCTGGACTGCAAGAACAGTGAACATATTTTATTTTGCATAATATTTCATGACTGCAAGAACAGTGAACATAGGTAAATATTGCAGTACTAATATTTCTGGCCTGCAAGAACAGTGAACGTAAGTAAATATTGCAGTATTAATATTTCTGGACTGCAAGAACAGTGAACAGACGTAAATATTGCAGTACTAATATAATATTGCAGTACTAATATTTCTGGACTGCAAGAACAGTGCACGTAGGTAAATATTGCAGTACTAATATTTCTGGACTGTAAGAACAGTGAACGTATTTTAATTTTGCAGTACTAATATTTTTGGACTGCAAGACAAGTGAACGTAGGTAATTATTGCAGTACTAGTATTTCTGGCCTGCAAGAACAGTGAAAGTATTTAAATTTTTTAGTACTAATATTTCTGGACTGCAAGAACAGCGAGCATAGGTGAATATTGCAGTAATAATATTTCTGGACTGCAAGAACAGTGAACATATTTTATTTTGCATAATATTTCATGACTGCAAGAACAGTGAACATAGGTAAATATTGCAGTACTAATATTTCTGGACTGCAAAAACAGTGAATGTATTTTAATTTTGCAGTACTATTATTTCTGGACTGCAAGAACAGTGAACGTAAATAAATATTTCAGTACTAATATTTCTGGACTGCAAGAACAGTGAACATAGGTGTATATTGCAGTACTAATATTTCTGGACTGCAAGAACAGTGACCGTAGGTAAATATTTCAGTACTAATATTTCTGGACTGCAAGAACAGTGAACATAGGTGTATATTGCAGTACTAATATTTCTGGCCTGCAAGAACAGTGAACATATTTACATTTTACAGTACTAATATTTCTGGACTGCAAGAACAGTTAACATAGGTAATTATTGCAGTACTAATATTTCTGGACGGCAAGAACAGCGAGCATAGGTAAATATTGCAGTACTAATATTTCTTGACTGCAGGGACAGTGACCGTAGGTAAATATTGCAGTACTAATATTTCTGGACTGCAGGAACAGTCACCGTAGGTAAATATTGCAGTACCAATATTTCTGGCCTGCAAGAGCAGTGAACATAGGTATACATTGCAGTACTAATATTTCTGGACTGCAACAACAGTGACCGTAGGTAAATATTGCAGTACTAATATTTCTGGACTGCAAGAACAGTGACCGTAGGTAAATATTGCAGTACTAATATTTCTGGCCTTCAAAAACAGTGAACATATTTACATTTTACAGTACTAATATTTCTGGACTGCAAGAACAGGTAACGTATGTAATTATTGCAGTACTAATATTTCTGGACTGCAAGAAAAGTGAACATATGTAAATATTGTAGTACTAATATTTCTGGACTGTAAGAACAGTGAAAGTATTTTAATTTTGCAGTACTAATATTTCTGGACTGCAAGAACCGTGAACATATTTTATTTTGCATAATATTTCATGACTGCAAGAACAGTGAACATAGGTAAATATTGCAGTACTAATATTTCTGGACTGCAAAAACAGTGAATGTATTTTAATTTTGCAGTACTATTATTTCTGGACTGCAAGAACAGTGAACGTAAATAAATATTGCAGTACTAATATTTCTGGCCTGCAAGAACAGTGAACGTAGGTGAATAAGTACTAATATTTCTGGACTGCAAAAACAGTAAACGTAGGTATATATTGCAGTACTAATATTTCTGGCCTGCAAGAACAGTGAACGTATTTAAATTTTGCATAATATTTCTGGACTGCAAGAACAGTGAACGTAGGTAAATATTGCAGTACTAATATTTCTGGCCTGCAAGAACAGTGGGCGTATTTTAAATGTTGAACATTGTTGAAACCGTCATGGCGCTTTATACAGAGGCGGGTTTGGAAACATCATTTCTGGCCGTTTGGACGGCGGGTTTAGCCTTAGTAAATCCAGTGATGGCTAAACTGCCGCCAAACCCGCCGAAAGTCGGCGGGTTTACAAACATGCCTGTTAGTAAATCTAGCCCTAAGTCTATATATCTTCTGTATACCCTTATCTGTGAGAAGAAAAACAAGATAGTTATCTTAAAACAGCAAACAGAACAAAAATTTTCATTCTTTACCATCGGCTAGCGATTAGGAGAGCAAACATTTGACAACATAAAACAAAACAAGCAAAAATAACAACAATTACCTTTTAAAATCAGTTTATTTCTTCTAAAAGTACACATTACTACTTACCACAGATTATTACTTGCCTTGCCTGGTCCTAATTTCCTAGCCTTGGCTCTAATATTTTCTTTACAATCTTTCCTCAAATGTCCCTTCTTAAGACAGTTAAAACACTTCAAAGATTTCTGTTTCTTGCGTCCCTTTATAGTGGTTTTTATAATTCTGAGGTTGTGGATGTAGTTTTTCTAACGCCTGGATACGCAACATCATTAACCTATCACTCTGTGCTTTTTCCTTTTTACATATATTATCATCTTCTATAGCATGCTCTCTAATATCATTTACCGTGAGACCTCTCCAATTAGGAAAAGAGGTTTTTATCCAGGTCCTTAGATCCTCCCGGAGGCCGTCCATTAGTACTGCAACAGCTACCTTTCTGTAAAGTGGATTCACCCTTATATCCAATATTCCTGTGTACTTAATCATGGCCGCTAGAGCCCTTGAAAAATAATCAGTTGTATTCTCATTACCTTTTTGTTTGATGGCATATATTTTGCCCCATTCCATAGTCACTGGAAAATATATGGCCAACTCTGTGATTATACGTCCAATATTATCCTGATTGTCATCCTCAGTTAAGGGTTTATCCTTCTCCAACCTACAACCCTTAATGAACTTTTGTACATCAGTATCGAGAGGAAGACAAGCTCTAAACAACACTCGCCAATCTTTATTAGTAGGCTCATGTGCATTACCTAAATGTCTAATAAATTTCTGACACTTGGCCAAATCTTTTCTAGGATCAGGGAAATCAGACATAATTGTAAATAGTTCCGTCTTAGTCCATGGAAAATACATGGCTACCTGTTTCATGGGAACTACACCATCTCTGTCCGCTTTCCCATTGGGAACTGCTGTTGTGCGGACAGGATATAAGCCTACCAAATCACTATGTTCTGAACTAGTTGCTGGAATCGCTGTTGCAGTACAATGAATGTCTCCCCCTTTGATAACCTTTACATTATTCTCACCAATTTCAGCTACTGCCCCTGCTGGTGGAACCATTCCTTTTCCTTGTCCGTGTATGTTACTGGCATGGGCAATGGCTGAAATGACTGTGGGTACATTTTCTTCCTTTAAAACATTACTTAAGACATTATACAAGTTACTAGTTACAGTTTTCACATTTTTGGTACTATCCGCCCCGACCGAATTTGTCGGGGGCGTGTTTGCGCTCAGTTTGCCACGCTTTGCAACGCACACTTCCGTAATACTTGTTTCCGGTACGCTTACTTCCGCTGACCACGCGCTCCCGTGTCACGTGTACCCTTCTTGTTGCCACAAATTTAAACAGTCATCATGTTCAATTCTCGTTTTTGTTGATTTAATCAACCACACTTTATCTCTAACATTATTTAACACCTCTGAGTCAAGACTACCTATGTTTGGGAAAGGTTTCACACACTCCCGGGTCATCTTGACCCATTTGTCGCAGTATGCCGTTGCATACGCACCGTATTTATTATAGATAACATACTTTGCAGAACCAACCGGCCATTCATTAGGCAGCACAACATGAACTATCTCTAGCGTTTGCTTCGCATCCATTATGAAAACAACCTATTTCTCAACGCTACACAAAAAATACTTTTACCTGTTCTCCTTTCAAACAGAGCTTACTAGAGATTTTTTTTTATTCGTGGACGTTTTCAACAGGCATGTCCCCTTAAAGATATCAATGCCCTTCCTAGTTTGAGTACTTTACCACTGTTAGCAACCGATATCAATCAAGAATATCAGTGGTTGCAGCGTATTTCCTCCCACATCTCCCAAGTCGCAATCACGGCTGCACTAAATCAACCATGCGGTCCGACCGCACCGCTTACGGATACTAACTATCTGTAAGCTTTGCGATTAATATTTGGGAATGCCGCGAAAACCTGCTATTTTCGTTTTGAGTATGCTATGCATGCTCTGTGGTGTGTCTTTATCACCTGCTTTTTGTTAGAACAGAACACCACTCACACAAAGGTTTCTTTATATCCTGCTCAGCCCTAGAACAGAACCTTTGTTGTCAGGTCACCTTTTTTACCATGCCCCGTCAGACACACCTGAACAAAAGCGCTATCAATTTTAAATAGTTCCACACTGCCCTCCCAATACTTAATCAAGGCCCTGCCATGCGGTCAAACCGCACTGCTCAGAGATACTAGTTATCTGTGAACATTGTGATTGGCGGTGCAAAAATGTTGGGAGGTGTGGTCATGCATTTGGGGGCGTGGCAAACGTGCCATTGGGGCGTGGCTAACATAAAAACCACTAGGCTCTCAATTCGCCGGAGCGTCACATATGTTCAAGCACTCCTGACTTTCAGGACATCTACCACCACAGTGTAGTATACAAACAATGCAGTGTGTACACAAACAGTTCAGTCTTGGCCTACACCTTACATTGGGCACAACATTCACCAAAAATTGGTATTGTCCCTACTAGAATCACAACATTTCACACACTGTGCTGCTCTCTCCTACCTGTTCTTCTCACTTTCTCCACCTGTGGCTGCTGGTTTCTTTAGTTGTGGCTTGTCCGGATCCAGGAATGTTGAAGGACCTATTTTGAAAAAAAAATGGCTACATTTAGAAAATTACAGCCAGCCCCGGCCTTAAATCAATAGCACTCACGATTAATAATTAGGCCTTCCTCCAGCCCCAACATTCAAATAATAGTATTCACATTTAATAAATAAACCTATTTCACTTCCTGCAAACAGCCCCAGCAATACCTATTTCCCGCAACCATCACTGCCATTAAATAATTCATAGTCACATTTAATAAATAGACCTCATTCTCCCTAAACTCACCCCAAGATTCAATAGCCCCCAAACCACCCCATCTTAAATTAATAGTCCCTACTATTAAATTGCCTCACCATCACCCTACAAACAAAATAGCGCCCATTAATTAGCCGCCACCTACCTCACACACACTACATTGCAACAAGCCCCCTGTGCCATCACACACATTACTGTGCCCCTTCATCACAACTACACTGTACCCCCTTATGCTCACACTGCGACCTCCATGCTGCTTTTCCCCCTTCTTTTTTACTTTGTGCCTCTCTCCCACTTTTTTTATTCCTCTGTTCCTCTCTCCCACTTTTTTTCCTCCTCTGTTCCTCTCTCCCACTTTTTTTTTTATTACTCTGTGGCTCTCTCCTTTTTTTCCTCCTCTGTTTCTCTGTCCCCTTTCTTTATAGTACTGTCCCTCCCTGTTTTCCTCCCCTAGCCTCTCCGTTTCTTTACTTACCTTTTGTCAACTTCTTTCTTTTCTTTTCTGCTCTTCTGTCTTCTTTCTTCATGCTGGCTGTGGCGCTCCTCACTGACTGACAGGCGTGACTTGATGACGTCACGCCCGGCAGTCAGTGTGAATGGAGGAGAGGAGGGACACGGCGCCGCGCGATCACGTGAGTATTTTTTTTTATTATTATTTATTTTTTCTTACAGCTCCCAAGAAACCCAAGACCCCCCCCCCCCCCCCCCCCCGCGGGAAAAAAAAAAAAAGTTAAAAAAAAAAATACCGCAAGAGAGAAAAATAAAATAAGAAAATAAATAAATTTTATTAGCAGCGAGGGCCCGGCCCGGGCCCCCTGGCATGGCCGGGCCCGGGTAAACTGTACCCGCTCCCCCCCCCCTCTCGGCGGCCCTGCGTGTAAAAACCTATAGTTGCCTATAGTTACCAGTATATTTTTGCCTTTATGTATTCATTCACATACACACACATAACCTTTGTTTTCTGTACAGAAAATAAATTTCCCAAACAATGGCACTATCTTTTCAGAGATTTTACCAAGTGATTACACTATGCATAGCTAACAGACTATGATCATGACTGTTTACACACGTGGCAACAATACCGGAAGTTCATACACGCTAAACAGGAAGCACACATACACTAGGCAATGCAGTACCCTTTAAAACGCAAAACGACAATAAAAATAAACATTTTTCTTTCTTGTCCCTAGATTCAAATTAGCGTTCCTTCAGTCTATGCAACAACAGACATTCGGTTTCGCAATACAAAGTGAACCACAGGTCTTAAACACATTGTGTTCTTTCCTGTTATGTGACGCGTCTGTCAATCCACCCTTTGTTGAGGAACCGAATACCGTAAGCGTTGCATACCTGCCGATAACGTAACTCCTAAACTCACGAGCCCCCAATTATTAAAGTAATTCTATTGTTTTAAAATAAGCATTGGCCAATCAATTGTATGTGTTTCCAAAGCACAAGGTGGTTTATTTTAGCAGATGTAAATAGTCAACAATTCAATACATGATTATATTATGATAAAGTACAGTACAGCACAGCCAATACCAAAAGATAAGTACATACCAATGCTATCGCATGCGCTCGCTGCGCACCCACGGGACCTGGTGGACAGTATATCTGTTAGAATACTGTGTCAGAGTTGACTGAGAGCCAAAGGGTGTGCAGCTATGATTATATACAGTACAGTGTTACACTTGAACAATAGAGATGACGTAGATTGTTTCTATAGGTCCAGACGTTGTGTGGGTCCAGGGTAAACAGATCATAGGCTGATTCAATCTAATGAATCCAAAGGTGGGGGTCGTCTATCCAGGGGGGTCTGCTCCTTTCATAGCCAGCATCATACAAAGGTGTATTCCCTAATATCAATAACTAAAGTATGCAATGTGTGATCTCTTCGCCGACTGCACCGGACAGCTGCTGATGAATAGGGTTTCAGTATGATACCAGACATGCCACCTTTCCCACAACCTGAACCTTGAGTATCACTGAAGTGTACATATAATATATATATATATATATATATATATATATATATATATATATAAATGCTAGGTGGCGTCTGTGTGTAAAAAAAAAAAAAAAGTTGCGGCGCCACCTGCTGGGCAGAGTTATACACTGACCTACTAAATTCTTAGTGTGTGTGGGGAAAAAAAAAATCAAAAAGGGCTGAAATTTGGTATAAATAACTAAATGTTGTAATGCGAGTGTGTGCGTGCGTATGTTACAGTGCGATCGCATCATGCCACGTGTTACGTGGCGTACTCTTCGCAATTGCACGGCAAACCAATACTTTCGTTCATCCAATTATACGACTTTGACTATATGTGTGTGTGTGTGTGTGTGAGGACACCTAGCACACCAGTAAGAGACCTTATTGAGATTATATATTTGTACATGGGTTTACAGTTCATGTTATATACACTTGGATAGTGGAACAAATAGAGCACATATAGAACGTTTATTACTGATTCTCTATGAAGTGATCATTGTATCTAAGTGTGCTTATGTTGTACTTTTACACAACATCATATGTTTAAATATGCACAAACACAAAAGGCATCACAGTTGGTGGAACTATCAGCACATTTTCGAAGGACGGTGGTGAGTGTGAACACACTTCCAAATTTGCACGACATTGTTAAATTATTGTTGGTGAGTTTTAGGAAGTTTATAAAACAAAATCTACCGATACAAAGTGCTTTGCTACAATATATGATTGTGCGAGTGCAGATGTTGTTGCAATACTTTATCTGAAGGTCAGAAATTGCAGTCATGTAAGATTTATTATTAAAATCTAGTGATTATCATTATAAATAAGTATGAGTCATCAAGCTATAGGAAGCTTGTATTGCCTGTTGTTCTCCGATTCCCTGTACTTTCAAGTGTCAATCTAGCATCTCTCTCTTATCTATAAAAGTTATGTGGAACAATAGCATCACCGTGTGGTCAGTATTGATAGCTGCCTGTGTTTTTCCTTTTCAGATACATCGTCATTTTTAGGTCTGGTAGCATGTATAATACTTTATACTGTAACCAATTTTAATTCGAGAGCCTGCCTGTAATCGGATTAATTCAGATTTATCTAGTAAGCAAAAATTACACGCATTTGAAAGAGCCAATGAAATGTGTTTAAATCAATCAATTTTGAATGGCTGGCCCTCGAAATCTAAGGGGAAAGAGCAGCTTCTCGTCACTCCTTTATACACAGCACAAAGGCTCTTCTCGGAGCCACCTAATCCTCTCTCTACAGCAAGTGAGACCCCATCTCACTGCTTTCTACTACACGAAGCCGCTGATATATGTGGTTGAAAGGATCCATGGAGCAGTTCCAATGAGAATAAAGGCTACGTGCATAATTTAGAGCTGAAAATGTGTATGAAACGGGACAGCTAAATTGTGGGAAAATTGTGGGAAACCGTATCTGGCTCAAAAGTAGAACTACCAGGGAACCTTTGATTACCCAGATAAAACGAATAGTAATGTGTATAGAGCTCTAGTAAGAAAACGTGGGTGGCTCTGAAAAGAGCCTTTGTGTTGTGGGGGTGTCAGTGGGGAGTAAATCACTTGCTCTTAGCTGCCTTGTGGCTCTCGGTCTTCTTGGGCAGCAGCACGGCCTGGATGTTGGGCAGGACGCCTCCCTGGGCGATCGTCACCCCACCGAGCAGCTTGTTTAGCTCTTCGTCGTTGCGCACAGCCAGCTGCAGGTGGCGGGGGATGATACGGGTCTTCTTGTTATCACGGGCGGCATTTCCAGCCAACTCCAGAATCTCAGCCGTCAGGTACTCGAGCACGGCGGCCAGATAGACAGGAGCTCCGGCTCCCACACGATGAGCATAGTTCCCCTTCCTCAAAAGACGGTGAACACGGCCAACAGGAAACTGAAGACCGGCCCGAGATGAGCGAGTCTTGGCCTTAGCCCGGGTCTTACCGCCTTGTTTGCCTCTACCAGACATGTTATGCTCAGGTTAATTCAATACACACGAGTAGCAAACTCCGCCTTCATTCCTTTATTTATATGTTCGAAAAACAAACGACTGCATCTGTGATTGGTCCGTTTTCAGACTGGCCAGTGACAAAAATGTTCGGGCACTCACCAATCAGCACAGGGAGAAGGGGTATAGCTTTTCTAAAGATCCCGTGACAGAACTAACCAATAGCGCCTAGAGCTGAAGATAAGGTTAATTTACATAGACTGCCTATAAATACAGCGATTGTGGGCGGTGCTAGTAATAGTTTCTTTACACTCTGTCGAGATCTTGTTATTGCAATGCCTGAACCAGCCAAGTCTGCACCTGCGGCCAAAAAGGGCTCCAAGAAAGCCGTGACCAAGACCCAGAAGAAAGATGGGAAGAAGCGTAGAAAGACCAGGAAGGAGAGTTATGCTATCTACGTGTACAAGGTGCTGAAGCAGGTCCACCCTGATACCGGCATCTCCTCCAAGGCCATGGGTATCATGAACTCCTTTGTTAATGACATTTTTGAGCGCATCGCAGGCGAAGCCTCCCGCCTGGCTCACTACAACAAGCGCTCCACCATCACCTCCCGGGAGATCCAGACCGCTGTGCGTCTACTGCTGCCCGGTGAGCTGGCCAAGCACGCCGTGTCTGAGGGCACTAAGGCCGTCACCAAGTACACCAGCGCCAAGTAATCTGCAAATTCCTCCTTTCCGAGTTGCCACAAAGGCTCTTTTAAGAGCCACCCAAATCTTCTCAATCGAGGCTATGACATTTGCTAGATCCCGCATGTTCTTTGTGGTGTTTTGTATCTCCGCGAAACCATCACATTTCAAGCTACTCGTTCTTGCAATACCCCACATATTGTTCCTTACGCTTTAATCACTGCCTAGCATTTCCCTTCAGATCATGTAAGGGCCGATATTTGTAACACTGTGCAGCCCAAGGTCTTTTAATAACGTGAATAACAGGTCTTGAGTAATAGATGTTCTAAAACTGCCATGCGTAGAATCTAGATGAAATAAGTGGTATATGGGGGTATGTTTGTGCTCTAGGACATGGACATACTACAACTCTTTGAAGATTGAGTGGGTGGCTCTCAAAAGAGCCTTTTTGTTTTTCAACATGGCAAAGAAATTGGCCTCCGAAACCGTACATAGTGGAGACCTAAGCGATTGAAAAAGGGGCTTTCCCAGCTTTCTCGTATCTAATGGATGCATCACTCGCCGCCCATATAGACTCTTGAATAGAGAAAACTTGGTGGACTCCTGAGATACCTCGTTAAATGTAAAGAGGAGCTGTTGCAGGGTCTTCTCCCAGTCTCCTCCCTCCGTGCTGACATATGTGCAGAGAAAATGTTTAACGCACCATTGCAACACCAATCACATTACCAATTAGTTCGTGGATAGGGGGATGGTACGCTAGGGTCTTACCACAAGATTTTCCCTGTAGAGTCTTTATAATTTCCCCAGGATACGTATTTCTCAATTCCTGTGGGAAACCCACCCTGAAAGAACCACTGCTTCTAGATACGAGGTGGTAATCAATATTTTTTTCATTTTGGCTGGTATGGGGCAGGAAGAATATAATGTCTTTCTCAGTCGATGCTATGACACCCTTTGTATTATTACCCCGTTTATTATGTTGCTTTGTATTTTTTGAAAGTCTCCTGGTTACGTTTCCCTGTACTCGTCCCCCAACATGTAAACCCGTTCCACAGCTGGGATTTACGCTCATTTGACTACACGTTGTAAAAGCATAGATTAGTGGTCTTCGCCTACTTTATACAATGGTTGAGACGGATGTCTGCGGTGTAACTCCGGCACTCAGAACAGGCTGCGAGTGATGGTGTCACTATTCACTCATGTATTGGATCTACGTGTAACAAAGCCGTGGGGTGATATGCTGTAGTATCTTAAAATGCTACAGACCTATTCCTCCAGTAATCATGGGCATAATAGTAAACTTACAGCTCTTTGAAGACTGAGTGGGTGGCTCTTAAAAGAGCCTTTGTGTGTAATGGGATACAGAGAAATTAACCTCCAAACCCGTACAGAGTGCGACCCTGACGTTTCAGGGCATACACGACATCCATGGCTGTGACAGTCTTTCTCTTTGCGTGCTCTGTGTAAGTGACGGCATCACGGATCACATTCTCCAGGAAGACCTTCAGGACACCGCGGGTCTCCTCGTAGATGAGCCCAGAGATGCGCTTCACACCTCCCCTACGAGCTAAACGACGGATAGCTGGTTTAGTGATGCCCTGGATGTTATCACGGAGCACCTTCCTGTGCCTCTTAGCACCGCCTTTCCCGAGCCCCTTGCCTCCTTTACCGCGTCCAGACATGATTTGCACTGCTGGCGTTGCCTAATCAACTGATGTGAATTGGTTGTACAGCAAACTTCTTTAATACAGTTAAGTCGGACCTGAAAGGACACAAAGTATAGAGGAAGAAATGGGCGTGTCATTTGATAATTATTGCTACATGTGGCTTTCGTTCCCCTTGCCGATTGGCTGAACGAGCAGCCGTTAAAGATTTTAAAATTCCCGCCGCGTCGCTTATAGTCATTGTAGTGTTTAGCTTATGATCTTATTTAATTTAGTTTCTCATTTTAGCTGAATGGTTATCTGTCTGTTTTTTTCAAGTTGTGTGACGGCATTTTATTATGTAGAAATTACACATTTTAGAGTTTTAATCTGCAATCTATAACACTGGTCGGTTGTTAACATATATTGATGATGAAAGTAATAATATATTTGTAATATAAGGTGGTAGCAGTGTAGTTATCTGTCGTGTTTCAGTTGGATCTAATCTTGTATTCCTTTAAATACCTTTGAATTTACTAGTGACAGGCTCTGTACATTTTTAACTGCAGCCACAAATAAAAACACTAAATATAATATGACTTATTTGAATAATGCATTAGAATGAGGATTTCTGCCTGAAATTGACTTTTTAAAGCGTAGAACCAGCCTAGTGTATGTCAAATGACAGCAACATCTGTAATGATATAAAGATATAAAAAAAAACAACTGGACTTCAATGGTTATTTTCAAAACACCGCAAGCTCTGGTGAAGTAACGCTCTCATGTGGCGAGAGCAGGATGCTGGGCAGTACTGACTGTGCAGCAATCCCTGTACCCCATATTGAAAGTACCTTGTTTGTAATGTCTAATTTCACGCATTTAGAATTCTTAAATGTGTCCAGGTTGAGACCTTTCTGTGCTTGCTGGCTATCCGGGATTGCCCATTTAGTCCGCAGATGACTGGGAGGTGACCACCACTGTGTTTTAATAAAGGTTATTCCTCCCTTAGTTTCGCCAGTGTATGTGCCACAATGTATTGTTACTAATGTATATTGTATGCTTTATGAGAGCCGACAGAATTAAATATGTTGTGTTGGCACCGGTACCTGGTCTGCAGAAGAACTATAGCCAGTGGTCAACAGATTTCTAATGAGAAGCCCGGACAGCACAGCCTGCTCTAGAGGCGCTAAATACCGGTCAGGCAGCTGACACTAGTCGGGTCAGAGTTCCTTCTAGCCGCCTAGATGCAGCAGGGAGCACGGGGCAGTTAGAGAGCAGCCAGGTGCAGTTTGGTAACAGAAGGTAAGGACAGAATGATTTACTGACATACGAGATCTAAAAGGCATTTCATTCATGTTTGCTGAAAGCGAACACGTTATGTTTATAGACGGGTACCCGGACAGTAAGAGCTGCACGTGGGCTTGTGTTTGCAAGGAACACAAAGAGCAGCGGGATCCAACAAGTGTCATAGCCTCGATTAAGAAGATTTGGGTGGCTCTTAAAAGAGCCTTTGTGGCAACTCGGAAAGGAGGAATTTGCAGATTACTTGGCGCTGGTGTACTTGGTGACGGCCTTAGTGCCCTCAGACACGGCGTGCTTGGCCAGCTCACCGGGCAGCAGTAGACGCACAGCGGTCTGGATCTCCCGGGAGGTGATGGTGGAGCGCTTGTTGTAGTGAGCCAGGCGGGAGGCTTCTCCTGCGATGCGCTCAAAAATGTCATTAACAAAGGAGTTCATGATACCCATGGCCTTGGAGGAGATGCCGGTATCAGGGTGGACCTGCTTCAGCACCTTGTACACGTAGATAGCATAACTCTCCTTCCTGGTCTTTCTACGCTTCTTCCCATCTTTCTTCTGGGTCTTGGTCACGGCTTTCTTGGAGCCCTTTTTGGCCGCAGGAGCAGACTTTGCTGGATCAGGCATTCTTAAAACAAATACTGGTCAGTGAGTCAGCGACTATTACTTGCACCTCCCACAATCGCCCTATTTATAGGCAGCCCATGTAAATAAGACTTATATCCAGCTCTATATGCTATTGGCTAGTCATGTCATGTGATGTGTTTCAATATCATACCCACCTCTATCTTATACGGATTGGTGGATACCTGAACATCAGCTGCATTGGCTAGTCCGAAAACAGACCAATCAGAGATGCAGGAGTTTGTCACTGAAAGGTATAAATAAAAGGATGAGGGAGGAGTTTAATCACAGTAGTTTATTACGAAATACGCAACTGAAAATGTCTGGTAGAGGCAAACAAGGCGGAAAGACCCGGGCTAAGGCCAAGACTCGCTCATCTCGGGCTGGGCTTCAGTTTCCAGTTGGACGTGTTCACCGTCTTTTGAGAAAGGGTAATTATGCCGAGCGTGTGGGAGCCGGAGCTCCTGTCTATCTGGCCGCCGTGCTCGAGTACCTAACGGCTGAGATTCTGGAGTTGGCAGGAAATGCCGCCCGTGATAACAAGAAGACCCGCATCATCCCCCGCCACCTGCAGCTGGCTGTGCGCAACGATGAAGAGCTAAACAAGCTGCTCGGTGGGGTGACGATCGCCCAGGGAGGCGTCCTGCCCAACATCCAGGCCGTGCTGCTGCCCAAGAAGACCGAGAGCCACAAGGCAGCTAAGAGCAAGTGATTTACTCCCCACTGACACCCCCACAACACAAAGGCTCTTTTCAGGGCCACCCACATTTTCTTGCGAGAGCTTTATACATTACTTATTGCTTTATCTGGATAGTCGGAAGCTCACTGACAGTTTTACTATTGAGCTAGACGAGAAACAGCCTTTTCTCCTCAGATTCTGCTGTTCAGTCCTTCAAACTTTCATTTAATATTCCTTGCGTCCTTCAGAACGCCTGCTTTATATTTTGCTTACCACTTAAATCTGAAGCGATAATATTACTATTAGAATTTTACCTACGTAAGACCTGACAGGCTCCCGAATTAAAGTTGAAAGACTAGAAAACCATTTATTGTAAACAATCTTAAAAATTACAATGTATCTGATAAACGGCAGACGTCACTACTGATCACACGGTGGTAGTATTGATTTACACACAGTAATAGTATATAAGAGATACGTTACTACGGTGTATGACACTTGTCAGCACAGTGAATCGGAGACCAATACAAGCTTCCTATGGTGTCGATAACAAATACTTGATGATAATCACTGGATTTAAATAATCTGACATAACCGTCCAATAGGTAGCAGTTGTATAGCGTATGACCTAGTAAGAAAATAATACCGTAATATAAACATAAGGAGTTTCCGTCCTTTGCTCATTTTGTTCAGGGGCAGTAAACGGTTTATGAAGCTACACACGGGGTGTAGAAGAGCGACATAATTGCTTATAGAAAATAACCATTGTCACGGTGCACTGACGTTATGTGTATGTAACTATCAATGTGTGTGTAAACTAGTCAGATGTCTGGAGGTATTTGTTACCGGGGACCATAAGGGGTTCACATCTGCTTTGTTGAGCCAGAAGCAGTCACCACCACAGGGTAAAAGATAGAGGATGGATGGGGGGGTACATTATAGCTCAGTCAAGACCGAGTGGGTGGCTCTCAAAAGAGCCTTTGTGTAACGGGGCACCGGAGTGCGGATCTGCAGTTTTACTTCTTCTTAGGAGCTGTCTTCTTGGGCTTCGCTGCTTTCTTAGCCGGGCTCTTGGTCACTTTAGGCTTCGCTGCCTTCTTGGCCACTTTAGGCTTAGCCGCCTTCTTGGCCGGGCTCTTGGTCACTTTAGGCTTCGCTGCCTTCTTGGTCGGGCTCTTGGCCACCTTCTTGGATTTCACAGCGACTTTTGGCTTCTTTGGGCTTTTTGCAGCCTTCTTGGCAACTGCCGGTTTTTTCGCCTTTTTAGGGCTCTTGGATGCGCTCGGAGCCTTCTTGGGGGACTTGGATACTTTCTTGGCTTTGGCCACTGCTGCCTTCTTCACCGCCTTGTCCTTGCTGTCCAACTGTTTCTTGTTCAGCTTAAAGGAGCCGGAGGCACCGCTGCCTTTCACCTGGATGAGGGTTTCTTTGGTCACCAAGCTCTTGATCGCCAACTTCAGGCGGCTGTTGTTCTTCTCCACATCGTATCCTCCGGCAGCCAGAGCTTTCTTCACAGCGGCCAGGGAAATCCCATTACGCTCCTTGGATGCAGCTGCCACCTTTACAATCTGCTCAGACACGCTGGGACCGGACGCTTTGCTGCTCTTCATGGATCCTGCTGAAGCTGCTTTCTTGGGCCGCTTACTCTTGGCGGGGGCCTCTGCTGGAGGAGCAGGCGCTGCGGCTGGGACTGGCTCAGACATCCTCCAATACAAATGACTATGACTCTATGCTCAAACTGACACGTTTAGTTGTAGGACTTGTTCAACCAAGAATTTATATACAGCTCAGGGATATGCGGCCATTGGCTGAGATAAAGAACCAGCCGCTGTGTTTATTGGTGGATAGCGAAGCCACGCCCACTATTCCTTCTCTGCAGTTCCAGGATGTCTGCGATCTCTTTTGTGTTTCTTTTGAGGGAAGTAATGAGACCTTTATAGGACATATGATAGTGTCTGCTCGTTCTCCAGCTTGTCAGCTGTAAATCATGTGCTGACATTTGCTGCTGAGTAAGCTTATCAAAGGTACTAAAAACATATCCGACCTCTTTACCATCTACAACGGGTCTCATCTCTCTTATCCATACATTAATGGCAGGGTCCTACCAGATAACTCTCAATAGATGATTACCAGCAGCCTAGAGCTTGAGATAGTCAGCTGCCACAGGTAGAAACGACTGCAGATGTTCACAGACAAACACAGCTTGTTGTGTTCAGGTCATCTCAACAACCCCTTGCGGTCTGCGGGAACTGCTGGTAACTTGTCCAGCTTCCCTTCATCCCCTTCAGTTGGCATTGGGAGGAAGGGAACATTAATCGAATTTTTGCTAAGCAAACCACCTGATGTAATGAAAAGGCATTGTCCAGGGCTATTATAGCCACCTACGTATTCGGATATATAGTGACCCCAGGTCACCAGTGGTTTGGTTTTGTGCGGGAAAAATGTCTGAAACAATCAAAGCCTCCAGCAGAGGCCTCGGCCGTGGAGACTCCAAGAAGAGCAGGAAAACATTGGATCACAAATACAAATAATTGCACAGTGATTTCAGATCGATAATTTAAAACCCGTGTTTGTCATTATCAACAAGGCATAAATATAGATCTACAAAAGTGATTATATTCCCTGACGTGGTTCGAATCCTTTTACTATCCCTAGTTATTATCCCTCTCGTCTTCGCTGAATGTGATGCAATGGCACCCCCGTGTGGTCAATGTGGATAGCTTTTTTACATACATTGTAATTATCGTGACTGGAAACACTTAATTTTTTATTATTACACATCATTTAATTCGAGAGCTTGCCAGGCCTTCTTAAGTTATAATAATATATAATATTAAAAATTACGAGTCAAGTAATAAGCAAAGAATTTAGGCGGGCATTTTGAAAGTTAAGACGCAGTTTTTAAGCCAATCAATTTGAAGGGCGTTCTTAACTCATCCAATTGCATTGCAGCACACTGTATAAATAGGATTGTTAAGAATCTGCATCTTATATTCTTTATAGAATCAGTAGAACTATGGCCAGGACCAAGCAGACCGCTCGTAAGTCCACCGGTGGGAAAGCTCCCCGCAAGCAGCTGGCAACTAAAGCCGCCCGGAAGAGCGCCCCAGCTACCGGTGGTGTGAAGAAACCTCACCGTTACCGGCCAGGCACCGTCGCTCTGAGGGAGATCCGCCGCTACCAGAAGTCCACTGAGCTGTTGATCCGCAAGCTGCCCTTCCAGCGCTTGGTGCGGGAGATCGCCCAGGACTTCAAGACCGACCTGCGCTTCCAGAGCTCGGCTGTCATGGCTCTGCAAGAGGCCAGCGAGGCTTATCTGGTGGGGCTCTTCGAGGACACCAACCTGTGCGCCATCCACGCTAAGAGGGTGACCATCATGCCCAAAGACATCCAGCTGGCCCGCAGGATCCGAGGGGAGAGGGCATAAGGACTCGGCACTGACTTACACACAGCACAAAGGCTCTTTTCAGAGCCACCAAATCTTTCTCTAAACGAGCTGCAGCATTATTCTGTGTAGTAACATTTTAATCAGAAGTTATTATCTATGTGTAAAATCTCTGCATTTTGTTTGCCGATGTGGATTCTAATTACACATATTCTATATGATTAGCGCGATTAGATAATTAACACTGGGCCGTTGTTGTCCACGTCTGACTCGTTTCCTTTGTTCCCTCTGGTAATACTGTGCAATTCACGGGAATCCGTCAACATTCCCCTCCCAAAGCCAACAGCCTTTTACACAATATCTCGGGAAAAGGTGGGTGGCTCCAAAGAGCAAGCGGGTTCCGGGGTAGTGATTCACTTGCACATCCACCCAAATATGGCAAGCAGCATGTGGGGGTATAAATTAGTAGACGCATGCTGTAAACAGATTAGACCGCTCAATTTATACACGGGATGAAATCGATGTGGCCCCATTATAGCTAATATAAATTACAGACTGAACGATGGCGTCGATAATCACAGTATTGTGCAGAAACAAGTAATCATAGGTGTGTGTGTAACGTGATATTAGGGAGCTAAACCTCTCACGGTCCTGGACATTAGTCGTACAGCTCTTTACAGACATGGTGGGCGGCCCTTAGAAGGGCCTTTGTGGTTTGTAATGGGATAGACAAAGAAATTAGCCTCCGAATCCGTACAGAGTGCGACCCTGACGTTTCAGGGCATACACGACATCCATGGCTGTGACAGTCTTTCTCTTTGCGTGCTCTGTGTAAGTGACGGCATCACGGATCACATTCTCCAGGAAGACCTTCAAGACACCGCGGGTTTCCTCGTAGATGAGCCCAGAGATGCGCTTCACACCTCCCCTACGAGCTAAACGACGGATAGCTGGTTTAGTGATGCCCTGGATGTTATCACGGAGAACCTTCCTGTGCCTCTTAGCACCGCCTTTCCCGAGCCCCTTGCCTCCTTTACCGCGTCCAGACATGATGTAACTTTCAGTCAAAAATGTTCCAACTGATACAGTTTAGCTGCGCAACAAGCTTCTTTTATGCAGCTGGGTCGGACCTGATAGGGGACATAAGAGGAAGGGGGCGTGTCCAGTAGGCAGCGGTTCTTTGTACGTTGTGTGACGCGGGCTTCGGTTCCCCCCTTATCACTGATTCGCTGAGCGCTCAACCGTTTGCGAATTTAAAATTCCCGCTCAGTCGCTCCTATTGTTTGCAGTGTATAGCTTACGAAGTAAAGCAATTTAATGTCTCCTTTAGTTGATCGATTGTACATGGCTGTGTGCGCGGTTTTTGGTTGTTTGACTGCATATTATGTAAATGTAAAACATTCTAGTGGTTTAAGCTACAAGATAATCATTATGATAGTTCACAATGTAGTATTTGTAGTAAAAACCCAAAGACTAATCCTCTACAAAGTAAGCTGAGCAAAATATGTTCGCTGGCATCTGTGTACTTCTCTGGCTTTATCAAATTCCTTCTCTTAATTATTTTTCAACACCAAGAGCAGGGTGCTGGGCATAGTTGAGATGTATATTTAGTCTGCTTGCAGCCTCTCATGCCCATATTGAAGGTACCTTGACTCAGCACTGTCCATTCATTCTGTAACACAGGCTGCAAAGTAACAAACACATATTACTATATATTATTTTTAATTAATTTTATAGCTTGAGATCTCTCAAGATACATAAACAAGTTTTTGATCACAAGTCAAACTGCATCTTACAGTGGTCTCCACCTGCACACAGTGGATACAGACATGTTGGGGGTAAACCAATATACATGAACAATGCAGCCTTCAGTGCAACATCAATTAATTAGGAACAAGAGGAATCTCTGTACTTCAGGCCTCAGTGGTCACTACC
Organism: Mixophyes fleayi; assembly: GCF_038048845.1. Lineage (NCBI taxonomy): Eukaryota > Metazoa > Chordata > Amphibia > Anura > Limnodynastidae > Mixophyes > Mixophyes fleayi. The sequence goes on along the minus strand of NC_134405.1, from coordinate 332,909,487 downwards.
TACTGGTCACTTGATATCTTGTATTCTCATGAATATTAGTTCAGGAAACAACATGGCTGCCTCACTGCATACATGAAGGGTGTAATTTAAAGAGGATCTGTCATGTTTTACAAGCCTGTTTCACATGGGAGTGATCAACATACTAAGAACATACCGAGCAGCGATCTGTCCCTCCAGATGAGATCAACATGTCAGCCGGGCTGTTTACCACACTGGCTGGGTTGTTCAACGTGATAACCACCAACACCATGGAAGCAATTGATTCTGGAGGGACAGTCCTGCCGTCCCACGTTTAAGGACTTTTGTCCTGATTCGGTGACAGTTGGGAGATATGTCCCACTGAGTGATGCCCCTTCAATGTCACAAGTACTAGTGGCCGGTGTGTGCAGCACCTAAGGGATGTTTTTAGGGGAGCAGGCTGGGGACGTCCCAGCACTTCCAAAGCCAATGGGGCATATTTAAGAAAGCACAATAGTGCTCTTACCGTGAAATTAAGGTCCCTCTGTGTCCTCCGCATATTTATAAAGGGTGCATCGTAGCAGATATCGTGGATATATGCTGCTTTGCACTCCTCTACGTTTTTGGGAGCAGTCACCGAATAGTATGGTGACTTCTCTTGGCCGTAATCTAACATGTTCCGAAAAAAACTATTTTTTGGGGGGAAACTTGTCTTGATAATGTACGCCAGCTGAAGCTGGCGCTTATTATCATAAATGTCAGATTTCAGTGCTGTCAGATTTCAGTGCTGTCAGCTCTGGTCCGAAGAGCAGAGCTGGACAGCGCATGTGTGGAGGGATCACATGATCCCTCGCTGTCATTCACCGCTGTCTCTGCAACTATAGTTGCAGAGACAGATCGGGGATGTTTTTTTTTGCGCATGTGCAGTTTTTCGAACTGCACATGCGCAGTTCCAGAGTAAAGAAAAATGAAGAACACCTGGAGGAGATCCGTGGACACCGCATTCGGAAGAGGCGGGGTAAGTGCGATTTTTTTTTTATCACAGGAACAGCAGTTTATCGCAACTGCTGCTTCTGTGATCCGTTTTTAATAAATCTGAGAAATAGTTCAATCCTTATCCATGCGATAAGGATTGATAACTATTGTTCATTTTTGCCGATGATTGATAAATGTGCCCCAATGTGAGGTGACCATGGCCCTTCCTTGTGCGCACACAATAACACTTTATTACATTACCTGCTTCCAATTCCTTCCGCCTTCTATCCAAACTACATCTCCCAGAATGCAGCTCGGCATTGACAAGGGTTGCCGGGAAAGCGGGCTCTATAATAAAGCGGACATCTCAGCCACAAGTAGCTTATTGGACAGCAGGTGGCGATGTTGTAATACTAAACTAGCTGAGAAGTAATTTCTCTCATGAATGGTGTTTCTACTTTATAACGTGTTTGTTTCAAGTTTCACAAGAACTTTATAAGCATTAAAGCACCATTATAAAATTAAACAACACTTTTTTTTCCATTTAAAAGCAAAGTAATATAGTTTCAGAGACGACACAAAACAGGAGAGGAAGGGTTTTAGTATCACATTATTTATACTAATTTCATGTTTAAGAGGTATAGAAATACTCTTCTAGTTTTTTTCTTCCCATTAATTCACTGCTAAATCTAAATATTGTATTTACAATTTTTATCACTGAAATAAATAAAACTTTAATTCGGGCTGCATTTGGATGGACAATTGATGAGGCTGAAGAATACACCATCATACCCAGACCACCAAACTCTCCTTTACTGAAATTCAAAACTGAGGGAAGAGATACACAAATTAAACTGTTGCGGTACTGTAAGTCTCAGTGTAGAAGGGTATCCTGAGGAAGACAGCACTGGAGCCAACAAGGAGGTTAAAAAAGAAGAGGATTCTGCTTACTAGACCTCTGATCAAGGGCAGGTAAGTCTGGGCTCCCGTACGCTCTCACCGGGATTGACAACAGCGAATCTGAACATGATAGCGGTCAGCCAATCAATGGCCAGCCAGTCCCGGCTCTTAGTCGACCATTTGAATTTTGCTGAGTCCAGCGCAGCCTGAAGAGGACAGAGTCACTTCAATCAATTTCAGCACCGAACAGGAGAAGAGGCACCATTGGCTGGAAGGACTTGAAGAAGTGGAAACGGTTGGAGAACATCTGATTCCTGCGCGGAGCAGGTAACTATGATTTACATAATGTGGGCACATCTATAGGCACTAGGACCGTGGAGTAGATAGTCATGTACAAGGCCCGGGGGCTTTTTAGGTGTATTTCAAGACATTAATATTTGGGGTACAATTGGCCAGGCCATGACCCTGGGGGCCGGGGTGGATTCAGGCTTGGAGCCTGTCCTGCATTTATTAGGTTTAGAGCCTAGGTTGGGCACGTGAGTCAGGCTTAGAGCCTGTAGCCATATAATAATTTGGCACTATGCCTACGTCTGTATCACCACTAACCACCAGGGACTGTTCCCCTCGCTCGTAAGATCCGTTTAGAGATACGTGCCCACTAGCATAGAATCCACTGTCACCACCATGTTTACACCAAGCTGTCCGCATGTAAGTAAGAGGGGTATACGCACTGTTACCCCAATTGTACTATTTGTGTTTCTGTGTTTTGCCCTCACAGCTGCTGAGAAGCAGAGTACACGGCCATCAAAGAGACCTGACGCTCCAGGTGAGTGGTCTCTGTCTTTGCTGCTTGTTTGTTCTTGTGTGTTTTGTGCTGGTTTCTGGCAGGGTGTTTTGCCGATCGGTGCCTATGGATAGGTGAACCTGAGTATGGCAAGACCGTGAGGAATCAAAGATAATTAATACACCCCCATGTGGTGCCTGTTTGCGGATATCCCTGTGGTCAGAGCTGGATTAAGGTTCTGGTGGGCCTGGGGCACTTAAGACAGGGGTGTCCCCTATTGTCTGATATGGTCTTCATTTTAGACAAATAAACAGGCAATACTGTGTGCACTACTGATAGGTGCACGCATCTCTGATATCACGAGCAGTACAGTGTGAAGCAGGACTTACCTCCCCACTGTCCTTGCAGACAGACCAAATTCTGACTAAGCGAGACAGTCACCCAAATTCTGCGCTGCCCCATCATCTTCAGGACAGTTGGCAGATGGTCGTGCTCTCTCCTACCTGCTCTTGTCACATTCCACCACCTGCGGCTGCTGGTGTCTTTAGATCAGTTGCTGCTTGTGTGGATTCTGGGATGTCGGGGCCCTATATGGGGGGGGGGGGGGGGGGGGGGGAACGGGTACATAAAGTTTAGGAGTCCCCAAACAGTTCCATTAATAAATCCATAGCACCCCCTTTAATAATTAGGCCTCCCTCCCTGCAACCAGCCCTACATTTGAAATTAAGTAAAATGAATACAATTCACATTTAATAATAAGGGTGTGCACCGGCCACTTTTAGTGTTTTGAGTTCTGATTAGCTTTAGGTTTTGGGTTCTGATTTGTTTTGCCAAAACACCCGACTCAAGGTTTTGGTTCTGATTTAGGGTTTTCGGCTCTGAATTTTTATTTTTTTTTAAGAATAAAAACTGTTTTTTTTTTTGTTGTTTTTCACTCCTACGCTATTATTAACCTCTATAACATTCAATAACAATAATTTCCACTGATTTCCAGTCTATTCTAAACACCTCACACCTCTCAATATTGTTTTAAGGCCAAAAGGTTGCACCGAGATAGCTGGATGTCTAAGCTAAGCGGCACAAGTGGGCGGCACAAACACGTGGCCCATCTAGTAGTGGCACTGCAGTGGCAGACTGGATGGCAGTTTGAAAAACTAGGCTCCAAAGAGCACATAATGCCAAAAAAAAGAGGTGCAAGATGGAATTGTCCTTGGGCCCTCCCACCCACCCTTATGTTGTTGAAATAGGACATGCACACTTTAACAAACCAATCATTTCAGCGACAGGGCCTACCAAACAACTGTGGCTGAAATGATTGGTTTGTTTGGGCCCCAACACCAAAAAAGCTATTCATCTCTCCCTGTACAAACTAAACAGGCTCTACTGAGGCAAGATGTCGTCCTCATCCTCAACCTCTGATTCCTCTCCCCCTACAGTGTGTACTTCCTCCTCCTCACACATTATCAATTTGTCCCCGCTGGACTCCACAACCACAGGTCCCTCTGTACTATCTGGAGGGCAGTGCTGTACTTGATTGAGGAATTGATAATTCATTTTTATGAACATCATTTTTTTTAACGTTCTGAGGAAGCAACCTCCTTCGCCGCTCACTGACCAGGTTCCCCGCTGCGCTAAAAACTCTTTCCGAGTACACACTGGAGGGGGGACAACTAAGGTAAAATACAGCCAGTTTGTACAGGGGCTTCCAAACTGCCTTTTTTTTCCTGCCAGTAAGAATATGGACTGTGTGACATGTCTACTTGGATGGTGTCAGCAAAGTAATCCTCCACCATTTTTTAATTTGTGACAGCATCCAATGCAGCTGATCGAGATTGTGTTGGAAATTGACGAGGAGGGTTTTGCTGGTGTGCATACATCCAGGGCTGCCAAGAGGAATTCAGGGCCCGGGTACAACAAATTCATGGGGCCCCCCTCATAGTCGAGTAAGCGCCAAAAAATTTGGGGGTGTGGTCATACATTTAGGGGCGTGTCAATGCACCGTTGGGGCGTGGCTAGCCTAACGACGCGCACAATTTTTCGGAGGTGTGTTCAAGCATTTGGGGGCGTGGTAAATGCGCCATTGGGGCGTGGCTAACATCAAAATCACTAGGCTCTCAATTCGCTGGAGCGTCACATATGTCCAAGCACTCCTGACTTTCAGGACATCTGGCACCACAGTGTAGTATACAAAGAATGCAGTGTGTACAGAAACAGTTCAGTCTTGGCCTGCACCTTACATTGGGCACAACACTCACCAAAAATTGGTATTGTCCCTACTAGAATCATAGCATTTCACACACTGTGCTGCTCTCTCCTACCTGTTCTTCTCACTTTCTCCACCTGTGGCTGCAGGTTTCTTTTGTTGCGGCTTGTCCGGATCCTGCAATGTTGAAGGGTCTATTTGGAAAAAAATGGATACATTTAGAAAATTACAGCCAGCCCCGGCGTTAAATCAATAGCACCCACAATTGATAATTAGGCCTTCCTCCAGCCCCAACATTAAAATAATAGTATTCACATTTAATAAATAAACCTATTCCCCTTCCTGCAAACAGCCCCAGCAATACCTATTTCCCGCAAGCATCACTGCCATTAAATAATTCATAGTCACATTTAATAAATAGACCTCATTCTCCCCAAAATCACCCCAACATTCAATAGCCCCCAAACCTCCCCATCTTAAATTAATAGTCCCCACTATTAAATTGCCTCACCATCACCCTACAAACAAAATAGCACCTATTAATTAGCCACCACCTACCTCACACACACTACATTGCAAAAAGCCCCCCTGTGCCATTACACACACATTATTGTGCCCCTTCTTCACAACTACACTGTGCCCCCTTATGCTCACACTGCGCCCTCCATGCTGCTCTCCCCCCTTCTTTTTCCCTCTGCGCCTCTCTCCCCCTATTATTTTCCTCTGTGCCTCTCTTTCCCTTTTATTTTCCTTTGTGCCTCACTGCCCCTTTTATTTTCCTTTGTGCCTCTCTTCCCATTTTATTTTCCTTTGTGCCTCTCTTCCCCTTTTATTTTCCTTTGTGGCTCTCTTCCCATTTTATTTTCCTTTGTGCCTCTCTTCCCATTTTATTTTTCTCTGTGCCTCTCTTCCCATTTTATTTTTCTCTGTGCCTCTCTTCCCATTTTATTTTTCTCTGTGCCACTCTTCCCATTTTATTTTCCTTTGTGCCTCTCTTCCCATTTTATTTTCCTTTGTGCCTCTCTTCCCATTTTATTTTTCTCTGTGCCTCTCTTCCCATTTTATTTTTCTCTGTGCCTCTCTTCCCATTTTATTTTCCTTTGTGCCTCTCTTCCCATTTTATTTTTCTCTGTGCCTCTCTTCCCATTTTATTTTCCTTTGTGCCTCTCTTCCCCTTTTATTTTCCTTTGTGGCTCTCTTCCCATTTTATTTTCCTTTGTGCCTCTCTTTCCATTTTATTTTCCTCTGTGCCTCTCTTCCCCTTCTTTATAGTACTGTCCCTTTCTGTTCTTTCCTCCTCTTGCCTCTCCATTTCTTTGCTTACCTTTGTCAGCTTCTTTCTTTTCTTCTCTTCTCTTCTGTCTTCATGCTGGCTGCGGCGCTCCTCACTGACTGACGGGCGTGACTTGATGACATCACGCCCGACAGTCAGTGTGAATGGTGCAGAGAAGAACGAGGAGGGACGCGGCGCCGATCACGTGAGTATTAATTTTTTTTTGTTTGTTTTTTTTGTCCCAGCTCCCCCCACCAACGATCTTGCCGGACCGACCCCCGCCCCCCCCCCTCCCCCTCCCCCTCCCGCGGAAAAAAAAAATTAAAATGAAAAGACGGAAGATGAAAAAAAAAACCAACAAAAAAAAACAAACAAATTTGCATCTAAGGCCCGGCCCGGGCCCCCTGGCAAGCCCGGGCCCGGGTAAAATGTACCCGCTCCCCCCCCTCTCGGCGGCCCTGCATACATCAGGACCAAGGGATTTAGGTGTCCCTAGACTGCTGACGGTCCTAGCCACAGTTCCTGAACTAAACACTGAATTATGAAGGTTATTCAGGTGACATATGAGGGAGGGTGTCCCTAGGTGGCCAAGATCCTTACCCCTGCTTAATTGAGCTTTACCTATGGCCATACATTTCTTGTCCGGATTGGGATATAAATAATTCCAGACCGAAGAGGTGGATTTCTTGGTCTTCTGGCCAGGCATGACAATGGGCTTTTTCTTCCCATGGACAACAACTGTCCCCCCCCCCCCCTGGTGGCTCATTTAAGATAACCAATTCAGCATCCTCCTCGTTAAGTTCCTCCTCAGCGCCAGCTACATCAATATCCTTATCCCGGTGTACAACATTGACACCTTCATTATCCAAACCTGGATCTACACTGTGGGTGATCCTTCCAGCATATGCAGAGGGCGTGCTGCAAATGGTGGTAGGAGCCACCTCTTCCCGTACAGTGATGGGAAGGTCAGGCTTCACAACCACTAACACCCTTGGACTCGCCTTGGGGATTTGTGATGTCATCTGTTTAAAAGGCAAAGTTGTTTGCTGTGCTGTTGATGACAGCTTAACTCTCTTAATTTTTTTTTGGAGGGGGGGGAGGAGGAGGGCTTAGATCCTTGGGTGAAGCTAAATCATTTATCCTTAACACGGGCCAGGGCCTAAGCCGTTCCTTGCCACTCTGTGTCGTAAATGGCATATTGGCAAGTTTACGTTTCTCCTCAGATGTTTTTAATTTCCTTTTTTTGCTAATTTTAGTGAACTTTGGGTTTTTGGATTTTACATGCCCTCTACTAGGAGATTGGTAATCGGCCTTGGCAGACAACGTTGATGGCATTTCATTGTCTATGTCATGACTAATGGCAGCAGCTTCAGCATTAAGAGGAAGTGGGTCTTGATCTTTCCCTACTTTATCCTCCAAATTTGTGTACTCCATTATAGTTTAATTTCTGGTACCAATATTTCTGGCCTGCAAGAACAGTGAGCGTATTTCAATTTTGCATAATATTTCTGGACTGCAAGAACAGTGAACGTAGGAAAATATTGCAGTACTAATATTTCTGGACTGCAAGAACAGTGAACGTGAGTAAATATTGCAGTACTAATATTTCTGCACTGCAAGAACAGTGAAAGTATTTTAATTTTGCAGTACTATTATTTCTGGACTGCAAGAACAGTGAACGTAGGTAAATATTGCAGTACTAATATTTCTGCACTGCAAGAACAGTGAAAGTATTTTAATTTTGCAGTACTAATATATCTGGACTGCAAGAACAGTGAACATACGTAAATATTGCAGTACTAATATTTCTGGACTGCAAGTACAGTGAACGTACGTAAATATTGCAGTACTAATATTTTTGGACTGCAAGAACAGTGCATGTAGGTAAATATTGCAGTACTAATATTTCTGGACTGCAAGAACAGTGAACGTACGTAAATATTGCAGTACTAATATTTCTGGACTGCAAGAACAGTGAACGTACGTAAATATTGCAGTACTAATATTTCTGGACTGCAAGTACAGTGAACGTACGTAAATATTGCAGTACTAATATTTTTGGACTGCAAGAACAGTGCATGTAGGTAAATATTGCAGTACTAATATTTCTGGACTGCAAGAACAGTGAACGTACATAAATATTGCAGTACTAATATTTCTGGACTGCAAGAACAGTGAACGTACGTAAATATTTCAGTACTAATATTTCTGGACTGCAAGAACAGTGAACGTAGGTAAATATTTAAGTACTAATATTTCTGGACTGCAAGTACAGTGAACGTACGTAAATATTGCAGTACCAATATTTCTGGCCTGCAAGAACAGTGAACATATTTACATTTTACAGTACTAATATTTTAGGACTGCAAGAACAGTTAACATAGGTAATTATTGCAGTAATAATATTTCTGGACTGTAAGAACAGTGAACGTATTTTAATTTTGCAGTACTAATATTTCTGGACTGCAAGACAAGTGAACGTAGGTAATTATTGCAGTACTAATATTTCTGGCCTGCAAGAACAGTGAAATTATTTAAATTGTTGGTACTAATATTTCTGGACTGCAAGAACAGTTAACATAGGTAAATATTGCAGTACTAATATTTCTGGACAGCAAGAACAGAGAGCATAGGAAAATATTGCAGTACTAATATTTCTGGACTGCAAAAACAGTGAATGTATTTTAATTTTGCAGTACTATTATTTCTGGACTGCAAGAACAGTGGACGTAGGTAAATATTGCAGTACTAATATTTCTGGCCTGCAATAATAGTGAACGTAGGTAAATATTGCAGTACTAATATTTCTGGACTGCAGGAACAGTGATCGTAGGTAAATATTGCAGTACTAATATTTCTGGACTGCAAGAACAGTCACCGTAGGTAAATATTGCAGTACTAATATTTCTGGCCTGCAAAAACAGTGAACATATTTACATTTTACAGTACTAATATTTCTGGACTGCAAGAACAGGTAACGTATGTAATTATTGCAGTACTAATATTTCTGGACTGCAAGAAAAGTGAACATATGTAAATATTGTAGTACTAATATTTCTGGACTGTAAGAACAGTGAAAGTATTTTAATTTTGCAGTACTAATATTTCTGGACTTCAAGACAAGTGAACGTAGGTAATTATTGCAGTACTAATATTTCTGGCCTGCAAGAACAGTGAACGTATTTAAATTGTTTAGTACTAATATTTCTGGACTGCAAGAACAGTTAACATAGGTAAATATTGCAGTACTAATATTGCTGGACTGCAAGAACAGTGAACGTAGGTAAATATTGCAGTACTAATATTTCTGGCTTGCAAAAACAGTGAACATAGGTAAATATTGCAGTACTAATATTTCTGTACTGCAAGAAGAGTGAACTTAGGTAAATATTGCAGTACTAATATTTCTGGCCTGCAAGAACAGTGAACGTAGGTAAATATTGCAGTACTAATATTTCTGGACGACAAGAACAGCGAGCATAGGTGAATATTGCAGTAATAATATTTCTGGACTGCAAGAACAGTGAACATATTTTATTTTGCATAATATTTCATGACTGCAAGAACAGTGAACATAGGTAAATATTGCAGTACTAATATTTCTGGACGGCAAGAACAGTGAGCATAGGTAAATATTGCAGTACTAATATTTCTGGACTGCAAAAACAGTGAATGTATTTTAATTTTGCAGTACTATTATTTCTGGTCTGCAAGAACAGTGGATGTAGGTAAATATTGCAGTACTAATATTTCTGGCCTGCAATAATAGTGAACGTAGGTAAATATTGCAGTACTAATATTTCTGGACTGCAGGAACAGTGACCATAGGTAAATATTGCAGTACTAATATTTCTGGACTGCAGGAACAGTCACCGTAGGTAAATATTGCAGTCCCAATATTTTTGGCCTGCAAGAACAGTGAACATATTTACATTTTACAGTACTAATATTTCTGGACTGCAAGAACAGTTAACATAGGTAATTATTGCAGTAATAATATTTCTGGACTGTAAGAACAGTGAACGTATTTTAATTTTGCAGTACTAATATTTCTGGACTGCAAGACAAGTGAACGTAGGTAATTATTGCAGTACTAATATTTCTGGCCTGCAAGAACAGTGAAATTATTTAAATTGTTGGTAATAATATTTCTGGACTGCAAGAACAGTGAACATAGGTAAATATTGCAGTACTAATATTTCTGGACAGCAAGAACAGAGAGCATAGGTAAATATTGCAGTACTAATATCTCTGGACTGCAAAAACAGTGAATGTATTTTAATTTTGCAGTACTATTATTTCTGGACTGCAAGAACAGTGGACGTAGGTAAAAATTGCAGTCCCAATATTTTTGGCCTGCAAGAACAGTGAACATAGGTATATATTGCAGTACTAATGTTTCTGGACTGCAAGAACAGTGAACGTAGGTAAATATTGCAGTACTAATATTTCTGGACTGCAAGAACAGTCACCGTAGGTAAATATTGCAGTACTAATATTTCTGGCCTGCAAAAACAGTGAACATATTTACATTTTACAGTACTAATATTTCTGGACTGCAAGAACAGGTAACGTATGTAATTATTGCAGTACTAATATTTCTGGACTGCAAGAAAAGTGAACATATGTAAATATTGTAGTACTAATATTTCTGGACTGTAAGAACAGTGAAAGTATTTTAATTTTGCAGTACTAATATTTCTGGACTTCAAGACAAGTGAACGTAGGTAATTATTGCAGTACTAATATTTCTGGCCTGCAAGAACAGTGAACGTATTTAAATTGTTTAGTACTAATATTTCTGGACTGCAAGAACAGTTAACATAGGTAAATATTGCAGTACTAATATTGCTGGACTGCAAGAACAGTGAACGTAGGTAAATATTGCAGTACTAATATTTCTGGCTTGCAAAAACAGTGAACATAGGTAAATATTGCAGTACTAATATTTCTGTACTGCAAGAAGAGTGAACTTAGGTAAATATTGCAGTACTAATATTTCTGGCCTGCAAGAACAGTGAACGTAGGTAAATATTGCAGTACTAATATTTCTGGACGACAAGAACAGCGAGCATAGGTGAATATTGCAGTAATAATATTTCTGGACTGCAAGAACAGTGAACATATTTTATTTTGCATAATATTTCATGACTGCAAGAACAGTGAACATAGGTAAATATTGCAGTACTAATATTTCTGGACGGCAAGAACAGTGAGCATAGGTAAATATTGCAGTACTAATATTTCTGGACTGCAAAAACAGTGAATGTATTTTAATTTTGCAGTACTATTATTTCTGGTCTGCAAGAACAGTGGATGTAGGTAAATATTGCAGTACTAATATTTCTGGCCTGCAATAATAGTGAACGTAGGTAAATATTGCAGTACTAATATTTCTGGACTGCAGGAACAGTGACCATAGGTAAATATTGCAGTACTAATATTTCTGGACTGCAGGAACAGTCACCGTAGGTAAATATTGCAGTCCCAATATTTTTGGCCTGCAAGAACAGTGAACATATTTACATTTTACAGTACTAATATTTCTGGACTGCAAGAACAGTTAACATAGGTAATTATTGCAGTAATAATATTTCTGGACTGTAAGAACAGTGAACGTATTTTAATTTTGCAGTACTAATATTTCTGGACTGCAAGACAAGTTAACGTAGGTAATTATTGCAGTACTAATATTTCTGGCCTGCAAGAACAGTGAAATTATTTAAATTGTTGGTAATAATATTTCTGGACTGCAAGAACAGTTAACATAGGTAAATATTGCAGTACTAATATTTCTGGACAGCAAGAACAGAGAGCATAGGTAAATATTGCAGTACTAATATCTCTGGACTGCAAAAACAGTGAATGTATTTTAATTTTGCAGTACTATTATTTCTGGACTGCAAGAACAGTGGACGTAGGTAAAAATTGCAGTCCCAATATTTTTGGCCTGCAAGAACAGTGAACATAGGTATATATTGCAGTACTAATGTTTCTGGACTGCAAGAACAGTGAACGTAGGTAAATATTGCAGTACTAATATTTCTGGACTGCAGGGATAGTGACCGTAGGTAAATATTGCAGTACTAATATTTCTGGACTGCAGGGACAGTGACCGTAGGTAAATATTTCAGTACTAATATTTCTGGACTGCAAGAACAGTGAACATAGGTGTATATTGCAGTACTAATATTTCTGGCCTGCAAGAACAGTGAACATATTTACATTTTACAGTACAAATATTTCTGGACTGCAAGAACATTTAACATAGGTAAATATTGCAGTACTAATATTTCTGGACGGCAAGAACAGTGAGCACAGGTAAATATTGCAGTACTAATATTTCTGGACTGCAAAAACAGTGAATGTATTTTAATTTTGCAGTACTATTATTTCTGGTCTGCAAGAACAGTGGACATAGGTAAATATTGCAGTACTAATATTTCTGGCCTGCAATAATAGTGAACGTAGGTAAATATTGCAGTACTAATATTTCTGGACTGCAGGAACAGTGACCATAGGTAAATATTGCAGTACTAATATTTCTGGACTGCAGGAACAGTCACCGTAGGTAAATATTACAGTCCCAATATTTTTGGCCTGCAAGAACAGTGAACATAGGTATATATTGCAGTACTAATGTTTCTGGACTGCAAGAACAGTGAACGTAGGTAAATATTGCAGTACTAATATTTCTGGACTGCAGGAACAGTCACCGTAGGTAAATATTGCAGTACTAATATTTCTGGCCTGCAAGAACAGTGAACGTAGGTAAATATTGCAGTATTAATATTTCTGGACTGCAAGAACAGTGAACGTAGGTAAATATTGCAGTACTAATATTTCTGGACTGTAAGAACAGTGAACGTAGGTAATTATTGCAGTACTAATATTTCTGGCCTGCAAGAATAGTGAACGTATTTTAATTTTTTAGTACTAATATTTCTGGACTGCAAGAACAGTTAACATAGGTAAATATTGCAGTACTAATATTTCTGGACGGCAAGAACAGCGAGCATAGGTGAATATTGCAGTAATAATATTTCTGGACTGCAAGAACAGTGAACATATTTTATTTTGCATAATATTTCATGACTGCAAGAACAGTGAACATAGGTAAATATTGCAGTACTAATATTTCTGGCCTGCAAGAACAGTGAACGTAAGTAAATATTGCAGTATTAATATTTCTGGACTGCAAGAACAGTGAACAGACGTAAATATTGCAGTACTAATATTTCTGGACTGCAAGAACAGTGCACGTAGGTAAATATTGCAGTACTAATATTTCTGGACTGTAAGAACAGTGAACGTATTTTAATTTTGCAGTACTAATATTTTTGGACTGCAAGACAAGTGAACGTAGGTAATTATTGCAGTACTAATATTTCTGGCCTGCAAGAACAGTGAACGTATTTAAATTTTTTAGTACTAATATTTCTGGACTGCAAGAACAGCGAGCATAGGTGAATATTGCAGTAATAATATTTTTGGACTGCAAGAACAGTGAACATATTTTATTTTGCATAATATTTCATGACTGCAAGAACAGTGAACATAGGTAAATATTGCAGTACTAATATTTCTGGACTGCAAAAACAGTGAATGTATTTTAATTTTGCAGTACTATTATTTCTGGACTGCAAGAACAGTGAACGTAAATAAATATTTCAGTACTAATATTTCTGGACTGCAAGAACAGTGAACGTATTTAAATTTTTTTAGTACTAATATTTCTGGACTGCAAGAACAGTTAACATAGGTAAATATTGCAGTACTAATATTTTTGGACGGCAAGAACAGCGAGCATAGGTGAATATTGCAGTAATAATATTTCTGGACTGCAAGAACAGTGAACATATTTTATTTTGCATAATATTTCATGACTGCAAGAACAGTGAACATAGGTAAATATTGCAGTACTAATATTTCTGGACTGCAAAAACAGTGAATGTATTTTAATTTTGCAGTACTATTATTTCTGGTCTGCAAGAACAGTGGATGTAGGTAAATATTGCAGTACTAATATTTCTGGCCTGCAAGAACAGTGAACGTAAGTAAATATTGCAGTATTAATATTTCTGGACTGCAGGAACAGTGACCATAGGTAAATATTGCAGTACTAATATTTCTGGACTGCAGGAACAGTCACCGTAGGTAAATATTGCAGTCCCAATATTTTTGGCCTGCAAGAACAGTGAACATATTTACATTTTACAGTACTAATATTTCTGGACTGCAAGAACAGTTAACATAGGTAATTATTGCAGTAATAATATTTCTGGACTGTAAGAACAGTGAACGTATTTTAATTTTGCAGTACTAATATTTCTGGACTGCAAGACAAGTTAACGTAGGTAATTATTGCAGTACTAATATTTCTGGCCTGCAAGAACAGTGAAATTATTTAAATTGTTGGTAATAATATTTCTGGACTGCAAGAACAGTTAACATAGGTAAATATTGCAGTACTAATATTTCTGGACAGCAAGAACAGAGAGCATAGGTAAATATTGCAGTACTAATATCTCTGGACTGCAAAAACAGTGAATGTATTTTAATTTTGCAGTACTATTATTTCTGGACTGCAAGAACAGTGGACGTAGGTAAAAATTGCAGTCCCAATATTTTTGGCCTGCAAGAACAGTGAACATAGGTATATATTGCAGTACTAATGTTTCTGGACTGCAAGAACAGTGAACGTAGGTAAATATTGCAGTACTAATATTTCTGGACTGCAGGGATAGTGACCGTAGGTAAATATTGCAGTACTAATATTTCTGGACTGCAGGGACAGTGACCGTAGGTAAATATTTCAGTACTAATATTTCTGGACTGCAAGAACAGTGAACATAGGTGTATATTGCAGTACTAATATTTCTGGCCTGCAAGAACAGTGAACATATTTACATTTTACAGTACAAATATTTCTGGACTGCAAGAACATTTAACATAGGTAAATATTGCAGTACTAATATTTCTGGACGGCAAGAACAGTGAGCACAGGTAAATATTGCAGTACTAATATTTCTGGACTGCAAAAACAGTGAATGTATTTTAATTTTGCAGTACTATTATTTCTGGTCTGCAAGAACAGTGGACATAGGTAAATATTGCAGTACTAATATTTCTGGCCTGCAATAATAGTGAACGTAGGTAAATATTGCAGTACTAATATTTCTGGACTGCAGGAACAGTGACCATAGGTAAATATTGCAGTACTAATATTTCTGGACTGCAGGAACAGTCACCGTAGGTAAATATTACAGTCCCAATATTTTTGGCCTGCAAGAACAGTGAACATAGGTATATATTGCAGTACTAATGTTTCTGGACTGCAAGAACAGTGAACGTAGGTAAATATTGCAGTACTAATATTTCTGGACTGCAGGAACAGTCACCGTAGGTAAATATTGCAGTACTAATATTTCTGGCCTGCAAGAACAGTGAACGTAGGTAAATATTGCAGTATTAATATTTCTGGACTGCAAGAACAGTGAACGTAGGTAAATATTGCAGTACTAATATTTCTGGACTGTAAGAACAGTGAACGTAGGTAATTATTGCAGTACTAATATTTCTGGCCTGCAAGAATAGTGAACGTATTTTAATTTTTTAGTACTAATATTTCTGGACTGCAAGAACAGTTAACATAGGTAAATATTGCAGTACTAATATTTCTGGACGGCAAGAACAGCGAGCATAGGTGAATATTGCAGTAATAATATTTCTGGACTGCAAGAACAGTGAACATATTTTATTTTGCATAATATTTCATGACTGCAAGAACAGTGAACATAGGTAAATATTGCAGTACTAATATTTCTGGCCTGCAAGAACAGTGAACGTAAGTAAATATTGCAGTATTAATATTTCTGGACTGCAAGAACAGTGAACAGACGTAAATATTGCAGTACTAATATTTCTGGACTGCAAGAACAGTGCACGTAGGTAAATATTGCAGTACTAATATTTCTGGACTGTAAGAACAGTGAACGTATTTTAATTTTGCAGTACTAATATTTTTGGACTGCAAGACAAGTGAACGTAGGTAATTATTGCAGTACTAATATTTCTGGCCTGCAAGAACAGTGAACGTATTTAAATTTTTTAGTACTAATATTTCTGGACTGCAAGAACAGCGAGCATAGGTGAATATTGCAGTAATAATATTTTTGGACTGCAAGAACAGTGAACATATTTTATTTTGCATAATATTTCATGACTGCAAGAACAGTGAACATAGGTAAATATTGCAGTACTAATATTTCTGGACTGCAAAAACAGTGAATGTATTTTAATTTTGCAGTACTATTATTTCTGGACTGCAAGAACAGTGAACGTAAATAAATATTTCAGTACTAATATTTCTGGACTGCAAGAACAGTGAACGTATTTAAATTTTTTTAGTACTAATATTTCTGGACTGCAAGAACAGTTAACATAGGTAAATATTGCAGTACTAATATTTTTGGACGGCAAGAACAGCGAGCATAGGTGAATATTGCAGTAATAATATTTCTGGACTGCAAGAACAGTGAACATATTTTATTTTGCATAATATTTCATGACTGCAAGAACAGTGAACATAGGTAAATATTGCAGTACTAATATTTCTGGACTGCAAAAACAGTGAATGTATTTTAGTTTTGCAGTACTATTATTTCTGGACTGCAAGAACAGTGATCGTAGGTAAATATTGCAGTACTAATATTTCTGGCCTGCAAGAACAGTGAACGTAAGTAAATATTGCAGTATTAATATTTCTGGACTGCAGGAACAGTGAACGGACGTAAATATTGCAGTACTAATATTTCTGGACTGCAAGAACAGTGCACGTAGGTAAATATTGCAGTACTAATATTTCTGGACTGTAAGAACAGTGAACGTATTTTAATTTTGCAGTACTAATATTTTTGGACTGCAAGACAAGTGAACGTAGGTAATTATTGCAGTACTAATATTTCTGGCCTGCAAGAACAGTGAACGTATTTAAATTTTTTAGTACTAATATTTCTGGACTGCAAGAACAGCGAGCATAGGTGAATATTGCAGTAATAATATTTCTGGACTGCAAGAACAGTGAACATATTTTATTTTGCATAATATTTCATGACTGCAAGAACAGTGAACATAGGTAAATATTGCAGTACTAATATTTCTGGACTGCAAAAACAGTGAATGTATTTTAATTTTGCAGTACTATTATTTCTGGACTGCAAGAACAGTGAACGTAAATAAATATTTCACTACTAATATTTCTGGACTGCAAGAACAGTGAACATAGGTGTATATTGCAGTACTAATATTTCTGGACTGCAAGAACAGTGACCGTAGGTAAATATTTCAGTACTAATATTTCTGGACTGCAAGAACAGTGAACATAGGTGTATATTGCAGTACTAATATTTCTGGCCTGCAAGAACAGTGAACATATTTACATTTTACAGTACTAATATTTCTGGACTGCAAGAACAGTGAACATAGGTAAATATTGCAGTACTAATATTTCTGGACTGTAAGAACAGTGAACGTATTTTAATTTTGCAGTACTAATATTTCTGGACTGCAAGACAAGTAAACGTAGGTAATTATTGCAGTACTAATATTTCTGGCCTGCAAGAACAGTGAACGTATTTAAATTTTTTAGTACTAATATTTCTGGACTGCAAGAACAGTTAACATAGGTAAATATTGCAGTACTAATATTTATGGACGGCAAGAACAGCGAGCATAGGTAAATATTGCAGTACTAATATTTCTGGACTGCAGGAACAGTCACCGTAGGTAAATATTGCAGTACTAATATTTCTGGCCTGCAAGAACAGTGAACGTAGGTATATATTGCAGTACTAATGTTTCTGGACTGCAAGAACAGTGAACGTAGGTAAATATTGCAGTACTAATATTTCTGGACTGCAGGGACAGTGACCGTAGGTAAATATTGCAGTACTAATATTTCTGGCCTGCAAGAACAGTGAACGTAGGTAAATATTGCAGTACTAATATTTCTGGACGACAAGAACAGCGAGCATAGGTGAATATTGCAGTAATAATATTTCTGGACTGCAAGAACAGTGAACATATTTTATTTTGCATAATATTTCATGACTGCAAGAACAGTGAACATAGGTAAATATTGCAGTACTAATATTTCTGGACGGCAAGAACAGTGAGCATAGGTAAATATTGCAGTACTAATATTTCTGGACTGCAAAAACAGTGAATGTATTTTAATTTTGCAGTACTATTATTTCTGGTCTGCAAGAACAGTGGACGTAGGTAAATATTGCAGTACTAATATTTCTGGCCTGCAATAATAGTGAACATAGGTAAATATTGCAGTACTAATATTTCTGGACTGCAGGAACAGTGACCATAGGTAAATATTGCAGTACTAATATTTCTGGACTGCAGGAACAGTCACCGTAGGTAAATATTGCAGTCCCAATATTTTTGGCCTGCAAGAACAGTGAACATAGGTATATATTGCAGTACTAATGTTTCTGGACTGCAAGAACAGTGAACGTAGGTAAATATTGCAGTACTAATATTTCTGGACTGCAGGGACAGTGACCGTAGGTAAATATTGCAGTACTAATATTTCTGGACTGCAGGGACAGTGACCGTAGGTAAATATTTCAGTACTAATATTTCTGGACTGCAAGAACAGTGAACATAGGTGTATATTGCAGTACTAATATTTCTGGCCTGCAAGAACAGTGAACATATTTACATTTTACAGTACAAATATTTCTGGACTGCAAGAACATTTAACATAGGTAAATATTGCAGTACTAATATTTCTGGACGGCAAGAACAGTGAGCATAGGTAAATATTGCAGTAATAATATTTCTGGACTGTAAGAACAGTGAACGTATTTTAATTTTGCAGTACTAATATTTCTGGACTGCAAGACAAGTTAACGTAGGTAATTATTGCAGTACTAATATTTCTGGCCTGCAAGAACAGTGAAATTATTTAAATTGTTGGTAATAATATTTCTGGACTGCAAGAACAGTTAACATAGGTAAATATTGCAGTACTAATATTTCTGGACAGCAAGAACAGAGAGCATAGGTAAATATTGCAGTACTAATATCTCTGGACTGCAAAAACAGTGAATGTATTTTAATTTTGCAGTACTATTATTTCTGGACTGCAAGAACAGTGGACGTAGGTAAAAATTGCAGTCCCAATATTTTTGGCCTGCAAGAACAGTGAACATAGGTATATATTGCAGTACTAATGTTTCTGGACTGCAAGAACAGTGAACGTAGGTAAATATTGCAGTACTAATATTTCTGGACTGCAGGGATAGTGACCGTAGGTAAATATTGCAGTACTAATATTTCTGGACTGCAGGGACAGTGACCGTAGGTAAATATTTCAGTACTAATATTTCTGGACTGCAAGAACAGTGAACATAGGTGTATATTGCAGTACTAATATTTCTGGCCTGCAAGAACAGTGAACATATTTACATTTTACAGTACAAATATTTCTGGACTGCAAGAACATTTAACATAGGTAAATATTGCAGTACTAATATTTCTGGACGGCAAGAACAGTGAGCACAGGTAAATATTGCAGTACTAATATTTCTGGACTGCAAAAACAGTGAATGTATTTTAATTTTGCAGTACTATTATTTCTGGTCTGCAAGAACAGTGGACATAGGTAAATATTGCAGTACTAATATTTCTGGCCTGCAATAATAGTGAACGTAGGTAAATATTGCAGTACTAATATTTCTGGACTGCAGGAACAGTGACCATAGGTAAATATTGCAGTACTAATATTTCTGGACTGCAGGAACAGTCACCGTAGGTAAATATTACAGTCCCAATATTTTTGGCCTGCAAGAACAGTGAACATAGGTATATATTGCAGTACTAATGTTTCTGGACTGCAAGAACAGTGAACGTAGGTAAATATTGCAGTACTAATATTTCTGGACTGCAGGAACAGTCACCGTAGGTAAATATTGCAGTACTAATATTTCTGGCCTGCAAGAACAGTGAACGTAGGTAAATATTGCAGTATTAATATTTCTGGACTGCAAGAACAGTGAACGTAGGTAAATATTGCAGTACTAATATTTCTGGACTGTAAGAACAGTGAACGTAGGTAATTATTGCAGTACTAATATTTCTGGCCTGCAAGAATAGTGAACGTATTTTAATTTTTTAGTACTAATATTTCTGGACTGCAAGAACAGTTAACATAGGTAAATATTGCAGTACTAATATTTCTGGACGGCAAGAACAGCGAGCATAGGTGAATATTGCAGTAATAATATTTCTGGACTGCAAGAACAGTGAACATATTTTATTTTGCATAATATTTCATGACTGCAAGAACAGTGAACATAGGTAAATATTGCAGTACTAATATTTCTGGCCTGCAAGAACAGTGAACGTAAGTAAATATTGCAGTATTAATATTTCTGGACTGCAAGAACAGTGAACAGACGTAAATATTGCAGTACTAATATTTCTGGACTGCAAGAACAGTGCACGTAGGTAAATATTGCAGTACTAATATTTCTGGACTGTAAGAACAGTGAACGTATTTTAATTTTGCAGTACTAATATTTTTGGACTGCAAGACAAGTGAACGTAGGTAATTATTGCAGTACTAATATTTCTGGCCTGCAAGAACAGTGAACGTATTTAAATTTTTTAGTACTAATATTTCTGGACTGCAAGAACAGCGAGCATAGGTGAATATTGCAGTAATAATATTTTTGGACTGCAAGAACAGTGAACATATTTTATTTTGCATAATATTTCATGACTGCAAGAACAGTGAACATAGGTAAATATTGCAGTACTAATATTTCTGGACTGCAAAAACAGTGAATGTATTTTAATTTTGCAGTACTATTATTTCTGGACTGCAAGAACAGTGAACGTAAATAAATATTTCAGTACTAATATTTCTGGACTGCAAGAACAGTGAACGTATTTAAATTTTTTTAGTACTAATATTTCTGGACTGCAAGAACAGTTAACATAGGTAAATATTGCAGTACTAATATTTTTGGACGGCAAGAACAGCGAGCATAGGTGAATATTGCAGTAATAATATTTCTGGACTGCAAGAACAGTGAACATATTTTATTTTGCATAATATTTCATGACTGCAAGAACAGTGAACATAGGTAAATATTGCAGTACTAATATTTCTGGACTGCAAAAACAGTGAATGTATTTTAGTTTTGCAGTACTATTATTTCTGGACTGCAAGAACAGTGATCGTAGGTAAATATTGCAGTACTAATATTTCTGGCCTGCAAGAACAGTGAACGTAAGTAAATATTGCAGTATTAATATTTCTGGACTGCAGGAACAGTGAACGGACGTAAATATTGCAGTACTAATATTTCTGGACTGCAAGAACAGTGCACGTAGGTAAATATTGCAGTACTAATATTTCTGGACTGTAAGAACAGTGAACGTATTTTAATTTTGCAGTACTAATATTTTTGGACTGCAAGACAAGTGAACGTAGGTAATTATTGCAGTACTAATATTTCTGGCCTGCAAGAACAGTGAACGTATTTAAATTTTTTAGTACTAATATTTCTGGACTGCAAGAACAGCGAGCATAGGTGAATATTGCAGTAATAATATTTCTGGACTGCAAGAACAGTGAACATATTTTATTTTGCATAATATTTCATGACTGCAAGAACAGTGAACATAGGTAAATATTGCAGTACTAATATTTCTGGACTGCAAAAACAGTGAATGTATTTTAATTTTGCAGTACTATTATTTCTGGACTGCAAGAACAGTGAACGTAAATAAATATTTCACTACTAATATTTCTGGACTGCAAGAACAGTGAACATAGGTGTATATTGCAGTACTAATATTTCTGGACTGCAAGAACAGTGACCGTAGGTAAATATTTCAGTACTAATATTTCTGGACTGCAAGAACAGTGAACATAGGTGTATATTGCAGTACTAATATTTCTGGCCTGCAAGAACAGTGAACATATTTACATTTTACAGTACTAATATTTCTGGACTGCAAGAACAGTGAACATAGGTAAATATTGCAGTACTAATATTTCTGGACTGTAAGAACAGTGAACGTATTTTAATTTTGCAGTACTAATATTTCTGGACTGCAAGACAAGTAAACGTAGGTAATTATTGCAGTACTAATATTTCTGGCCTGCAAGAACAGTGAACGTATTTAAATTTTTTAGTACTAATATTTCTGGACTGCAAGAACAGTTAACATAGGTAAATATTGCAGTACTAATATTTATGGACGGCAAGAACAGCGAGCATAGGTAAATATTGCAGTACTAATATTTCTGGACTGCAGGAACAGTCACCGTAGGTAAATATTGCAGTACTAATATTTCTGGCCTGCAAGAACAGTGAACGTAGGTATATATTGCAGTACTAATGTTTCTGGACTGCAAGAACAGTGAACGTAGGTAAATATTGCAGTACTAATATTTCTGGACTGCAGGGACAGTGACCGTAGGTAAATATTGCAGTACTAATATTTCTGGCCTGCAAGAACAGTGAACGTAGGTAAATATTGCAGTACTAATATTTCTGGACGACAAGAACAGCGAGCATAGGTGAATATTGCAGTAATAATATTTCTGGACTGCAAGAACAGTGAACATATTTTATTTTGCATAATATTTCATGACTGCAAGAACAGTGAACATAGGTAAATATTGCAGTACTAATATTTCTGGACGGCAAGAACAGTGAGCATAGGTAAATATTGCAGTACTAATATTTCTGGACTGCAAAAACAGTGAATGTATTTTAATTTTGCAGTACTATTATTTCTGGTCTGCAAGAACAGTGGACGTAGGTAAATATTGCAGTACTAATATTTCTGGCCTGCAATAATAGTGAACATAGGTAAATATTGCAGTACTAATATTTCTGGACTGCAGGAACAGTGACCATAGGTAAATATTGCAGTACTAATATTTCTGGACTGCAGGAACAGTCACCGTAGGTAAATATTGCAGTCCCAATATTTTTGGCCTGCAAGAACAGTGAACATAGGTATATATTGCAGTACTAATGTTTCTGGACTGCAAGAACAGTGAACGTAGGTAAATATTGCAGTACTAATATTTCTGGACTGCAGGGACAGTGACCGTAGGTAAATATTGCAGTACTAATATTTCTGGACTGCAGGGACAGTGACCGTAGGTAAATATTTCAGTACTAATATTTCTGGACTGCAAGAACAGTGAACATAGGTGTATATTGCAGTACTAATATTTCTGGCCTGCAAGAACAGTGAACATATTTACATTTTACAGTACAAATATTTCTGGACTGCAAGAACATTTAACATAGGTAAATATTGCAGTACTAATATTTCTGGACGGCAAGAACAGTGAGCATAGGTAAATATTGCAGTACTAATATTTCTGGACTGCAAAAACAGTGAATGTATTTTAATTTTGCAGTACTATTATTTCTGGACTGCAAGAACAGTTAACATAGGTAAATATTGCAGTACTAATATTGCTGGACTGCAAGAACAGTGAACGTAGGTAAATATTGCAGTACTAATATTTCTGGCTTGCAAAAACAGTGAACATAGGTAAATATTGCAGTACTAATATTTCTGTACTGCAAGAAGAGTGAACTTAGGTAAATATTGCAGTACTAATATTTCTGGCCTGCAAGAACAGTGAACGTAGGTAAATATTGCAGTACTAATATTTCTGGACGACAAGAACAGCGAGCATAGGTGAATATTGCAGCAATAATATTTCTGGACTGCAAGAACAGTGAACATATTTTATTTTGCATAATATTTCATGACTGCAAGAACAGTGAACATAGGTAAATATTGCAGTACTAATATTTCTGGACGGCAAGAACAGTGAGCATAGGTAAATATTGCAGTACTAATATTTCTGGACTGCAAAAACAGTGAATGTATTTTAATTTTGCAGTACTATTATTTCTGGTCTGCAAGAACAGTGGATGTAGGTAAATATTGCAGTACTAATATTTCTGGCCTGCAATAATAGTGAACGTAGGTAAATATTGCAGTACTAATATTTCTGGACTGCAGGAACAGTGACCATAGGTAAATATTGCAGTACTAATATTTCTGGACTGCAGGAACAGTCACCGTAGGTAAATATTGCAGTCCCAATATTTTTGGCCTGCAAGAACAGTGAACATAGGTATATATTGCAGTACTAATGTTTCTGGACTGCAAGAACAGTGAACGTAGGTAAATATTGCAGTACTAATATTTCTGGACTGCAGGGACAGTGACCGTAGGTAAATATTGCAGTACTAATATTTCTGGACTGCAGGGACAGTGACCGTAGGTAAATATTTCAGTACTAATATTTCTGGACTGCAAGAACAGTGAACATAGGTGTATATTGCAGTACTAATATTTCTGGCCTGCAAGAACAGTGAACATATTTACATTTTACAGTACAAATATTTCTGGACTGCAAGAACATTTAACATAGGTAAATATTGCAGTACTAATATTTCTGGACGGCAAGAACAGTGAGCAT
Organism: Mixophyes fleayi; assembly: GCF_038048845.1. NCBI lineage: Eukaryota > Metazoa > Chordata > Amphibia > Anura > Limnodynastidae > Mixophyes > Mixophyes fleayi. The sequence continues at coordinate 332,884,844 of NC_134405.1, read as the reverse complement.
AGGTAAATATTGCAGTACTAATATTTCTGGACTGCAAAAACAGTGAATGTATTTTAATTTTGCAGTACTATTATTTCTGGACTGCAAGAACAGTTAACATAGGTAAATATTGCAGTACTAATATTGCTGGACTGCAAGAACAGTGAACGTAGGTAAATATTGCAGTACTAATATTTCTGGCTTGCAAAAACAGTGAACATAGGTAAATATTGCAGTACTAATATTTCTGTACTGCAAGAAGAGTGAACTTAGGTAAATATTGCAGTACTAATATTTCTGGCCTGCAAGAACAGTGAACGTAGGTAAATATTGCAGTACTAATATTTCTGGACGACAAGAACAGCGAGCATAGGTGAATATTGCAGTAATAATATTTCTGGACTGCAAGAACAGTGAACATATTTTATTTTGCATAATATTTCATGACTGCAAGAACAGTGAACATAGGTAAATATTGCAGTACTAATATTTCTGGACGGCAAGAACAGTGAGCATAGGTAAATATTGCAGTACTAATATTTCTGGACTGCAAAAACAGTGAATGTATTTTAATTTTGCAGTACTATTATTTCTGGTCTGCAAGAACAGTGGATGTAGGTAAATATTGCAGTACTAATATTTCTGGCCTGCAATAATAGTGAACGTAGGTAAATATTGCAGTACTAATATTTCTGGACTGCAGGAACAGTGACCATAGGTAAATATTGCAGTACTAATATTTCTGGACTGCAGGAACAGTCACCGTAGGTAAATATTGCAGTCCCAATATTTTTGGCCTGCAAGAACAGTGAACATATTTACATTTTACAGTACTAATATTTCTGGACTGCAAGAACAGTTAACATAGGTAATTATTGCAGTAATAATATTTCTGGACTGTAAGAACAGTGAACGTATTTTAATTTTGCAGTACTAATATTTCTGGACTGCAAGACAAGTGAACGTAGGTAATTATTGCAGTACTAATATTTCTGGCCTGCAAGAACAGTGAAATTATTTAAATTGTTGGTAATAATATTTCTGGACTGCAAGAACAGTTAACATAGGTAAATATTGCAGTACTAATATTTCTGGACAGCAAGAACAGAGAGCATAGGTAAATATTGCAGTACTAATATCTCTGGACTGCAAAAACAGTGAATGTATTTTAATTTTGCAGTACTATTATTTCTGGACTGCAAGAACAGTGGACGTAGGTAAATATTGCAGTCCCAATATTTTTGGCCTGCAAGAACAGTGAACATAGGTATATATTGCAGTACTAATGTTTCTGGACTGCAAGAACAGTGAACGTAGGTAAATATTGCAGTACTAATATTTCTGGACTGCAGGGACAGTGACCGTAGGTAAATATTGCAGTACTAATATTTCTGGACTGCAGGGACAGTGACCGTAGGTAAATATTTCAGTACTAATATTTCTGGACTGCAAGAACAGTGAACATAGGTGTATATTGCAGTACTAATATTTCTGGCCTGCAAGAACAGTGAACATATTTACATTTTACAGTACAAATATTTCTGGACTGCAAGAACATTTAACATAGGTAAATATTGCAGTACTAATATTTCTGGACGGCAAGAACAGTGAGCACAGGTAAATATTGCAGTACTAATATTTCTGGACTGCAAAAACAGTGAATGTATTTTAATTTTGCAGTACTATTATTTCTGGTCTGCAAGAACAGTGGACGTAGGTAAATATTGCAGTACTAATATTTCTGGCCTGCAATAATAGTGAACGTAGGTAAATATTGCAGTACTAATATTTCTGGACTGCAGGAACAGTGACCATAGGTAAATATTGCAGTACTAATATTTCTGGACTGCAGGAACAGTCACCGTAGGTAAATATTACAGTCCCAATATTTTTGGCCTGCAAGAACAGTGAACATAGGTATATATTGCAGTACTAATGTTTCTGGACTGCAAGAACAGTGAACGTAGGTAAATATTGCAGTACTAATATTTCTGGACTGCAGGAACAGTCACCGTAGGTAAATATTGCAGTACTAATATTTCTGGCCTGCAAGAACAGTGAACGTAGGTAAATATTGCAGTATTAATATTTCTGGACTGCAAGAACAGTGAACGTAGGTAAATATTGCAGTACTAATATTTCTGGACTGTAAGAACAGTGAACGTAGGTAATTATTGCAGTACTAATATTTCTGGCCTGCAAGAATAGTGAACGTATTTTAATTTTTTAGTACTAATATTTCTGGACTGCAAGAACAGTTAACATAGGTAAATATTGCAGTACTAATATTTCTGGACGGCAAGAACAGCGAGCATAGGTGAATATTGCAGTAATAATATTTCTGGACTGCAAGAACAGTGAACATATTTTATTTTGCATAATATTTCATGACTGCAAGAACAGTGAACATAGGTAAATATTGCAGTACTAATATTTCTGGCCTGCAAGAACAGTGAACGTAAGTAAATATTGCAGTATTAATATTTCTGGACTGCAAGAACAGTGAACAGACGTAAATATTGCAGTACTAATATTTCTGGACTGCAAGAACAGTGCACGTAGGTAAATATTGCAGTACTAATATTTCTGGACTGTAAGAACAGTGAACGTATTTTAATTTTGCAGTACTAATATTTTTGGACTGCAAGACAAGTGAACGTAGGTAATTATTGCAGTACTAATATTTCTGGCCTGCAAGAACAGTGAACGTATTTAAATTTTTTAGTACTAATATTTCTGGACTGCAAGAACAGCGAGCATAGGTGAATATTGCAGTAATAATATTTTTGGACTGCAAGAACAGTGAACATATTTTATTTTGCATAATATTTCATGACTGCAAGAACAGTGAACATAGGTAAATATTGCAGTACTAATATTTCTGGACTGCAAAAACAGTGAATGTATTTTAATTTTGCAGTACTATTATTTCTGGACTGCAAGAACAGTGAACGTAAATAAATATTTCAGTACTAATATTTCTGGACTGCAAGAACAGTGAACGTATTTAAATTTTTTTAGTACTAATATTTCTGGACTGCAAGAACAGTTAACATAGGTAAATATTGCAGTACTAATATTTCTGGACGGCAAGAACAGCGAGCATAGGTGAATATTGCAGTAATAATATTTCTGGACTGCAAGAACAGTGAACATATTTTATTTTGCATAATATTTCATGACTGCAAGAACAGTGAACATAGGTAAATATTGCAGTACTAATATTTCTGGACTGCAAAAACAGTGAATGTATTTTAGTTTTGCAGTACTATTATTTCTGGACTGCAAGAACAGTGATCGTAGGTAAATATTGCAGTACTAATATTTCTGGCCTGCAAGAACAGTGAACGTAAGTAAATATTGCAGTATTAATATTTCTGGACTGCAGGAACAGTGAACGGACGTAAATATTGCAGTACTAATATTTCTGGACTGCAAGAACAGTGCACGTAGGTAAATATTGCAGGACTAATATTTCTGGACTGTAAGAACAGTGAACGTATTTTAATTTTGCAGTACTAATATTTTTGGACTGCAAGACAAGTGAACGTAGGTAATTATTGCAGTACTAATATTTCTGGCCTGCAAGAACAGTGAACGTATTTAAATTTTTTAGTACTAATATTTCTGGACTGCAAGAAAAGCGAGCATAGGTGAATATTGCAGTAATAATATTTCTGGACTGCAAGAACAGTGAACATATTTTATTTAGCATAATATTTCATGACTGCAAGAACAGTGAACATAGGTAAATATTGCAGTACTAATATTTCTGGACTGCAAAAACAGTGAATGTATTTTAATTTTGCAGTACTATTATTTCTGGACTGCAAGAACAGTGAACGTAAATAAATATTTCAGTACTAATATTTCTGGACTGCAAGAACAGTGAACGTATTTAAATTTTTTTAGTACTAATATTTCTGGACTGCAAGAACAGTTAACATAGGTAAATATTGCAGTACTAATATTTCTGGACGGCAAGAACAGCGAGCATAGGTGAATATTGCAGTAATAATATTTCTGGACTGCAAGAACAGTGAACATATTTTATTTTGCATAATATTTCATGACTGCAAGAACAGTGAACATAGGTAAATATTGCAGTACTAATATTTCTGGACGGCAAGAACAGTGAGCATAGGTAAATATTGCAGTACTAATATTTCTGGACTGCAAAAACAGTGAATGTATTTTAATTTTGCAGTACTATTATTTCTGGTCTGCAAGAACAGTGGATGTAGGTAAATATTGCAGTACTAATATTTCTGGCCTGCAATAATAGTGAACGTAGGTAAATATTGCAGTACTAATATTTCTGGACTGCAGGAACAGTGACCATAGGTAAATATTGCAGTACTAATATTTCTGGACTGCAGGAACAGTCACCGTAGGTAAATATTGCAGTCCCAATATTTTTGGCCTGCAAGAACAGTGAACATATTTACATTTTACAGTACTAATATTTCTGGACTGCAAGAACAGTTAACATAGGTAATTATTGCAGTAATAATATTTCTGGACTGTAAGAACAGTGAACGTATTTTAATTTTGCAGTACTAATATTTCTGGACTGCAAGACAAGTGAACGTAGGTAATTATTGCAGTACTAATATTTCTGGCCTGCAAGAACAGTGAAATTATTTAAATTGTTGGTAATAATATTTCTGGACTGCAAGAACAGTTAACATAGGTAAATATTGCAGTACTAATATTTCTGGACAGCAAGAACAGAGAGCATAGGTAAATATTGCAGTACTAATATCTCTGGACTGCAAAAACAGTGAATGTATTTTAATTTTGCAGTACTATTATTTCTGGACTGCAAGAACAGTGGACGTAGGTAAATATTGCAGTCCCAATATTTTTGGCCTGCAAGAACAGTGAACATAGGTATATATTGCAGTACTAATGTTTCTGGACTGCAAGAACAGTGAACGTAGGTAAATATTGCAGTACTAATATTTCTGGACTGCAGGGACAGTGACCGTAGGTAAATATTGCAGTACTAATATTTCTGGACTGCAGGGACAGTGACCGTAGGTAAATATTTCAGTACTAATATTTCTGGACTGCAAGAACAGTGAACATAGGTGTATATTGCAGTACTAATATTTCTGGCCTGCAAGAACAGTGAACATATTTACATTTTACAGTACAAATATTTCTGGACTGCAAGAACATTTAACATAGGTAAATATTGCAGTACTAATATTTCTGGACGGCAAGAACAGTGAGCACAGGTAAATATTGCAGTACTAATATTTCTGGACTGCAAAAACAGTGAATGTATTTTAATTTTGCAGTACTATTATTTCTGGTCTGCAAGAACAGTGGACGTAGGTAAATATTGCAGTACTAATATTTCTGGCCTGCAATAATAGTGAACGTAGGTAAATATTGCAGTACTAATATTTCTGGACTGCAGGAACAGTGACCATAGGTAAATATTGCAGTACTAATATTTCTGGACTGCAGGAACAGTCACCGTAGGTAAATATTACAGTCCCAATATTTTTGGCCTGCAAGAACAGTGAACATAGGTATATATTGCAGTACTAATGTTTCTGGACTGCAAGAACAGTGAACGTAGGTAAATATTGCAGTACTAATATTTCTGGACTGCAGGAACAGTCACCGTAGGTAAATATTGCAGTACTAATATTTCTGGCCTGCAAGAACAGTGAACGTAGGTAAATATTGCAGTATTAATATTTCTGGACTGCAAGAACAGTGAACGTAGGTAAATATTGCAGTACTAATATTTCTGGACTGTAAGAACAGTGAACGTAGGTAATTATTGCAGTACTAATATTTCTGGCCTGCAAGAATAGTGAACGTATTTTAATTTTTTAGTACTAATATTTCTGGACTGCAAGAACAGTTAACATAGGTAAATATTGCAGTACTAATATTTCTGGACGGCAAGAACAGCGAGCATAGGTGAATATTGCAGTAATAATATTTCTGGACTGCAAGAACAGTGAACATATTTTATTTTGCATAATATTTCATGACTGCAAGAACAGTGAACATAGGTAAATATTGCAGTACTAATATTTCTGGCCTGCAAGAACAGTGAACGTAAGTAAATATTGCAGTATTAATATTTCTGGACTGCAAGAACAGTGAACAGACGTAAATATTGCAGTACTAATATTTCTGGACTGCAAGAACAGTGCACGTAGGTAAATATTGCAGTACTAATATTTCTGGACTGTAAGAACAGTGAACGTATTTTAATTTTGCAGTACTAATATTTTTGGACTGCAAGACAAGTGAACGTAGGTAATTATTGCAGTACTAATATTTCTGGCCTGCAAGAACAGTGAACGTATTTAAATTTTTTAGTACTAATATTTCTGGACTGCAAGAACAGCGAGCATAGGTGAATATTGCAGTAATAATATTTTTGGACTGCAAGAACAGTGAACATATTTTATTTTGCATAATATTTCATGACTGCAAGAACAGTGAACATAGGTAAATATTGCAGTACTAATATTTCTGGACTGCAAAAACAGTGAATGTATTTTAATTTTGCAGTACTATTATTTCTGGACTGCAAGAACAGTGAACGTAAATAAATATTTCAGTACTAATATTTCTGGACTGCAAGAACAGTGAACGTATTTAAATTTTTTTAGTACTAATATTTCTGGACTGCAAGAACAGTTAACATAGGTAAATATTGCAGTACTAATATTTCTGGACGGCAAGAACAGCGAGCATAGGTGAATATTGCAGTAATAATATTTCTGGACTGCAAGAACAGTGAACATATTTTATTTTGCATAATATTTCATGACTGCAAGAACAGTGAACATAGGTAAATATTGCAGTACTAATATTTCTGGACTGCAAAAACAGTGAATGTATTTTAGTTTTGCAGTACTATTATTTCTGGACTGCAAGAACAGTGATCGTAGGTAAATATTGCAGTACTAATATTTCTGGCCTGCAAGAACAGTGAACGTAAGTAAATATTGCAGTATTAATATTTCTGGACTGCAGGAACAGTGAACGGACGTAAATATTGCAGTACTAATATTTCTGGACTGCAAGAACAGTGCACGTAGGTAAATATTGCAGGACTAATATTTCTGGACTGTAAGAACAGTGAACGTATTTTAATTTTGCAGTACTAATATTTTTGGACTGCAAGACAAGTGAACGTAGGTAATTATTGCAGTACTAATATTTCTGGCCTGCAAGAACAGTGAACGTATTTAAATTTTTTAGTACTAATATTTCTGGACTGCAAGAAAAGCGAGCATAGGTGAATATTGCAGTAATAATATTTCTGGACTGCAAGAACAGTGAACATATTTTATTTAGCATAATATTTCATGACTGCAAGAACAGTGAACATAGGTAAATATTGCAGTACTAATATTTCTGGACTGCAAAAACAGTGAATGTATTTTAATTTTGCAGTACTATTATTTCTGGACTGCAAGAACAGTGAACGTAAATAAATATTTCAGTACTAATATTTCTGGACTGCAAGAACAGTGAACATAGGTGTATATTGCAGTACTAATATTTCTGGACTGCAAGAACAGTGACCGTAGGTAAATATTTCAGTACTAATATTTCTGGACTGCAAGAACAGTGAACATAGGTGTATATTGCAGTACTAATATTTCTGGCCTGCAAGAACAGTGAACATATTTACATTTTACAGTACTAATATTTCTGGACTGCAAGAACAGTGAACATAGGTAAATATTGCAGTACTAATATTTCTGGACTGTAAGAACAGTGAACGTATTTTAATTTTGCAGTACTAATATTTCTGGACTGCAAGACAAGTAAACGTAGGTAATTATTGCAGTACTAATATTTCTGGCCTGCAAGAACAGTGAACGTATTTAAATTTTTTAGTACTAATATTTCTGGACTGCAAGAACAGTTAACATAGGTAAATATTGCAGTACTAATATTTCTGGACGGCAAGAACAGCGAGCATAGGTAAATATTGCAGTACTAATATTTCTGGACTGCAGGAACAGTCACCGTAGGTAAATATTGCAGTACTAATATTTCTGGCCTGCAAGAACAGTGAACGTAGGTATATATTGCAGTACTAATGTTTCTGGACTGCAAGAACAGTGAACGTAGGTAAATATTGCAGTACTAATATTTCTGGACTGCAGGGACAGTGACCGTAGGTAAATATTGCAGTACTAATATTTCTGGCCTGCAAAAACAGTGAACGTAGGTAAATATTGCAGTACTAATATTTCTGGCCTGCAAGAACAGTGAACGTAGGTAAATATTGCAGTACTAATATTTCTGGACGACAAGAACAGCGAGCATAGGTGAATATTGCAGTAATAATATTTCTGGACTGCAAGAACAGTGAACATATTTTATTTTGCATAATATTTCATGACTGCAAGAACAGTGAACATAGGTAAATATTGCAGTACTAATATTTCTGGACGGCAAGAACAGTGAGCATAGGTAAATATTGCAGTACTAATATTTCTGGACTGCAAAAACAGTGAATGTATTTTAATTTTGCAGTACTATTATTTCTGGTCTGCAAGAACAGTGGACGTAGGTAAATATTGCAGTACTAATATTTCTGGCCTGCAATAATAGTGAACATAGGTAAATATTGCAGTACTAATATTTCTGGACTGCAGGAACAGTGACCATAGGTAAATATTGCAGTACTAATATTTCTGGACTGCAGGAACAGTCACCGTAGGTAAATATTGCAGTCCCAATATTTTTGGCCTGCAAGAACAGTGAACATAGGTATATATTGCAGTACTAATGTTTCTGGACTGCAAGAACAGTGAACGTAGGTAAATATTGCAGTACTAATATTTCTGGACTGCAGGGACAGTGACCGTAGGTAAATATTGCAGTACTAATATTTCTGGACTGCAGGGACAGTGACCGTAGGTAAATATTTCAGTACTAATATTTCTGGACTGCAAGAACAGTGAACATAGGTGTATATTGCAGTACTAATATTTCTGGCCTGCAAGAACAGTGAACATATTTACATTTTACAGTACAAATATTTCTGGACTGCAAGAACATTTAACATAGGTAAATATTGCAGTACTAATATTTCTGGACGGCAAGAACAGTGAGCATAGGTAAATATTGCAGTACTAATATTTCTGGACTGCAAAAACAGTGAATGTATTTTAATTTTGCAGTACTATTATTTCTGGACTGCAAGAACAGTTAACATAGGTAAATATTGCAGTACTAATATTGCTGGACTGCAAGAACAGTGAACGTAGGTAAATATTGCAGTACTAATATTTCTGGCTTGCAAAAACAGTGAACATAGGTAAATATTGCAGTACTAATATTTCTGTACTGCAAGAAGAGTGAACTTAGGTAAATATTGCAGTACTAATATTTCTGGCCTGCAAGAACAGTGAACGTAGGTAAATATTGCAGTACTAATATTTCTGGACGACAAGAACAGCGAGCATAGGTGAATATTGCAGTAATAATATTTCTGGACTGCAAGAACAGTGAACATATTTTATTTTGCATAATATTTCATGACTGCAAGAACAGTGAACATAGGTAAATATTGCAGTACTAATATTTCTGGACGGCAAGAACAGTGAGCATAGGTAAATATTGCAGTACTAATATTTCTGGACTGCAAAAACAGTGAATGTATTTTAATTTTGCAGTACTATTATTTCTGGTCTGCAAGAACAGTGGATGTAGGTAAATATTGCAGTACTAATATTTCTGGCCTGCAATAATAGTGAACGTAGGTAAATATTGCAGTACTAATATTTCTGGACTGCAGGAACAGTGACCATAGGTAAATATTGCAGTACTAATATTTCTGGACTGCAGGAACAGTCACCGTAGGTAAATATTGCAGTCCCAATATTTTTGGCCTGCAAGAACAGTGAACATATTTACATTTTACAGTACTAATATTTCTGGACTGCAAGAACAGTTAACATAGGTAATTATTGCAGTAATAATATTTCTGGACTGTAAGAACAGTGAACGTATTTTAATTTTGCAGTACTAATATTTCTGGACTGCAAGACAAGTGAACGTAGGTAATTATTGCAGTACTAATATTTCTGGCCTGCAAGAACAGTGAAATTATTTAAATTGTTGGTAATAATATTTCTGGACTGCAAGAACAGTTAACATAGGTAAATATTGCAGTACTAATATTTCTGGACAGCAAGAACAGAGAGCATAGGTAAATATTGCAGTACTAATATCTCTGGACTGCAAAAACAGTGAATGTATTTTAATTTTGCAGTACTATTATTTCTGGACTGCAAGAACAGTGGACGTAGGTAAATATTGCAGTCCCAATATTTTTGGCCTGCAAGAACAGTGAACATAGGTATATATTGCAGTACTAATGTTTCTGGACTGCAAGAACAGTGAACGTAGGTAAATATTGCAGTACTAATATTTCTGGACTGCAGGGACAGTGACCGTAGGTAAATATTGCAGTACTAATATTTCTGGACTGCAGGGACAGTGACCGTAGGTAAATATTTCAGTACTAATATTTCTGGACTGCAAGAACAGTGAACATAGGTGTATATTGCAGTACTAATATTTCTGGCCTGCAAGAACAGTGAACATATTTACATTTTACAGTACAAATATTTCTGGACTGCAAGAACATTTAACATAGGTAAATATTGCAGTACTAATATTTCTGGACGGCAAGAACAGTGAGCACAGGTAAATATTGCAGTACTAATATTTCTGGACTGCAAAAACAGTGAATGTATTTTAATTTTGCAGTACTATTATTTCTGGTCTGCAAGAACAGTGGACGTAGGTAAATATTGCAGTACTAATATTTCTGGCCTGCAATAATAGTGAACGTAGGTAAATATTGCAGTACTAATATTTCTGGACTGCAGGAACAGTGACCATAGGTAAATATTGCAGTACTAATATTTCTGGACTGCAGGAACAGTCACCGTAGGTAAATATTACAGTCCCAATATTTTTGGCCTGCAAGAACAGTGAACATAGGTATATATTGCAGTACTAATGTTTCTGGACTGCAAGAACAGTGAACGTAGGTAAATATTGCAGTACTAATATTTCTGGACTGCAGGAACAGTCACCGTAGGTAAATATTGCAGTACTAATATTTCTGGCCTGCAAGAACAGTGAACGTAGGTAAATATTGCAGTATTAATATTTCTGGACTGCAAGAACAGTGAACGTAGGTAAATATTGCAGTACTAATATTTCTGGACTGTAAGAACAGTGAACGTAGGTAATTATTGCAGTACTAATATTTCTGGCCTGCAAGAATAGTGAACGTATTTTAATTTTTTAGTACTAATATTTCTGGACTGCAAGAACAGTTAACATAGGTAAATATTGCAGTACTAATATTTCTGGACGGCAAGAACAGCGAGCATAGGTGAATATTGCAGTAATAATATTTCTGGACTGCAAGAACAGTGAACATATTTTATTTTGCATAATATTTCATGACTGCAAGAACAGTGAACATAGGTAAATATTGCAGTACTAATATTTCTGGCCTGCAAGAACAGTGAACGTAAGTAAATATTGCAGTATTAATATTTCTGGACTGCAAGAACAGTGAACAGACGTAAATATTGCAGTACTAATATTTCTGGACTGCAAGAACAGTGCACGTAGGTAAATATTGCAGTACTAATATTTCTGGACTGTAAGAACAGTGAACGTATTTTAATTTTGCAGTACTAATATTTTTGGACTGCAAGACAAGTGAACGTAGGTAATTATTGCAGTACTAATATTTCTGGCCTGCAAGAACAGTGAACGTATTTAAATTTTTTAGTACTAATATTTCTGGACTGCAAGAACAGCGAGCATAGGTGAATATTGCAGTAATAATATTTTTGGACTGCAAGAACAGTGAACATATTTTATTTTGCATAATATTTCATGACTGCAAGAACAGTGAACATAGGTAAATATTGCAGTACTAATATTTCTGGACTGCAAAAACAGTGAATGTATTTTAATTTTGCAGTACTATTATTTCTGGACTGCAAGAACAGTGAACGTAAATAAATATTTCAGTACTAATATTTCTGGACTGCAAGAACAGTGAACGTATTTAAATTTTTTTAGTACTAATATTTCTGGACTGCAAGAACAGTTAACATAGGTAAATATTGCAGTACTAATATTTCTGGACGGCAAGAACAGCGAGCATAGGTGAATATTGCAGTAATAATATTTCTGGACTGCAAGAACAGTGAACATATTTTATTTTGCATAATATTTCATGACTGCAAGAACAGTGAACATAGGTAAATATTGCAGTACTAATATTTCTGGACTGCAAAAACAGTGAATGTATTTTAGTTTTGCAGTACTATTATTTCTGGACTGCAAGAACAGTGATCGTAGGTAAATATTGCAGTACTAATATTTCTGGCCTGCAAGAACAGTGAACGTAAGTAAATATTGCAGTATTAATATTTCTGGACTGCAGGAACAGTGAACGGACGTAAATATTGCAGTACTAATATTTCTGGACTGCAAGAACAGTGCACGTAGGTAAATATTGCAGGACTAATATTTCTGGACTGTAAGAACAGTGAACGTATTTTAATTTTGCAGTACTAATATTTTTGGACTGCAAGACAAGTGAACGTAGGTAATTATTGCAGTACTAATATTTCTGGCCTGCAAGAACAGTGAACGTATTTAAATTTTTTAGTACTAATATTTCTGGACTGCAAGAAAAGCGAGCATAGGTGAATATTGCAGTAATAATATTTCTGGACTGCAAGAACAGTGAACATATTTTATTTAGCATAATATTTCATGACTGCAAGAACAGTGAACATAGGTAAATATTGCAGTACTAATATTTCTGGACTGCAAAAACAGTGAATGTATTTTAATTTTGCAGTACTATTATTTCTGGACTGCAAGAACAGTGAACGTAAATAAATATTTCAGTACTAATATTTCTGGACTGCAAGAACAGTGAACATAGGTGTATATTGCAGTACTAATATTTCTGGACTGCAAGAACAGTGACCGTAGGTAAATATTTCAGTACTAATATTTCTGGACTGCAAGAACAGTGAACATAGGTGTATATTGCAGTACTAATATTTCTGGCCTGCAAGAACAGTGAACATATTTACATTTTACAGTACTAATATTTCTGGACTGCAAGAACAGTGAACATAGGTAAATATTGCAGTACTAATATTTCTGGACTGTAAGAACAGTGAACGTATTTTAATTTTGCAGTACTAATATTTCTGGACTGCAAGACAAGTAAACGTAGGTAATTATTGCAGTACTAATATTTCTGGCCTGCAAGAACAGTGAACGTATTTAAATTTTTTAGTACTAATATTTCTGGACTGCAAGAACAGTTAACATAGGTAAATATTGCAGTACTAATATTTCTGGACGGCAAGAACAGCGAGCATAGGTAAATATTGCAGTACTAATATTTCTGGACTGCAGGAACAGTCACCGTAGGTAAATATTGCAGTACTAATATTTCTGGCCTGCAAGAACAGTGAACGTAGGTATATATTGCAGTACTAATGTTTCTGGACTGCAAGAACAGTGAACGTAGGTAAATATTGCAGTACTAATATTTCTGGACTGCAGGGACAGTGACCGTAGGTAAATATTGCAGTACTAATATTTCTGGCCTGCAAAAACAGTGAACGTAGGTAAATATTGCAGTACTAATATTTCTGGCCTGCAAGAACAGTGAACGTAGGTAAATATTGCAGTACTAATATTTCTGGACGACAAGAACAGCGAGCATAGGTGAATATTGCAGTAATAATATTTCTGGACTGCAAAAACAGTGAACATATTTTATTTTGCATAATATTTCATGACTGCAAGAACAGTGAACATAGGTAAATATTGCAGTACTAATATTTCTGGACGGCAAGAACAGTGAGCATAGGTAAATATTGCAGTACTAATATTTCTGGACTGCAAAAACAGTGAATGTATTTTAATTTTGCAGTACTATTATTTCTGGTCTGCAAGAACAGTGGACGTAGGTAAATATTGCAGTACTAATATTTCTGGCCTGCAATAATAGTGAACATAGGTAAATATTGCAGTACTAATATTTCTGGACTGCAGGAACAGTGACCATAGGTAAATATTGCAGTACTAATATTTCTGGACTGCAGGAACAGTCACCGTAGGTAAATATTGCAGTCCCAATATTTTTGGCCTGCAAGAACAGTGAACATAGGTATATATTGCAGTACTAATGTTTCTGGACTGCAAGAACAGTGAACGTAGGTAAATATTGCAGTACTAATATTTCTGGACTGCAGGGACAGTGACCGTAGGTAAATATTTCAGTACTAATATTTCTGGACTGCAAGAACAGTGAACATAGGTGTATATTGCAGTACTAATATTTCTGGCCTGCAAGAACAGTGAACATATTTACATTTTACAGTACAAATATTTCTGGACTGCAAGAACATTTAACATAGGTAAATATTGCAGTACTAATATTTCTGGACGGCAAGAACAGTGAGCATAGGTAAATATTGCAGTACTAATATTTCTGGACTGCAAAAACAGTGAATGTATTTTAATTTTGCAGTACTATTATTTCTGGACTGCAAGAACAGTTAACATAGGTAAATATTGCAGTACTAATATTGCTGGACTGCAAGAACAGTGAACGTAGGTAAATATTGCAGTACTAATATTTCTGGCTTGCAAAAACAGTGAACATAGGTAAATATTGCAGTACTAATATTTCTGTACTGCAAGAAGAGTGAACTTAGGTAAATATTGCAGTACTAATATTTCTGGCCTGCAAGAACAGTGAACGTAGGTAAATATTGCAGTACTAATATTTCTGGACGACAAGAACAGCGAGCATAGGTGAATATTGCAGTAATAATATTTCTGGACTGCAAGAACAGTGAACATATTTTATTTTGCATAATATTTCATGACTGCAAGAACAGTGAACATAGGTAAATATTGCAGTACTAATATTTCTGGACGGCAAGAACAGTGAGCATAGGTAAATATTGCAGTACTAATATTTCTGGACTGCAAAAACAGTGAATGTATTTTAATTTTGCAGTACTATTATTTCTGGTCTGCAAGAACAGTGGATGTAGGTAAATATTGCAGTACTAATATTTCTGGCCTGCAATAATAGTGAACGTAGGTAAATATTGCAGTACTAATATTTCTGGACTGCAGGAACAGTGACCATAGGTAAATATTGCAGTACTAATATTTCTGGACTGCAGGAACAGTCACCGTAGGTAAATATTGCAGTCCCAATATTTTTGGCCTGCAAGAACAGTGAACATATTTACATTTTACAGTACTAATATTTCTGGACTGCAAGAACAGTTAACATAGGTAATTATTGCAGTAATAATATTTCTGGACTGTAAGAACAGTGAACGTATTTTAATTTTGCAGTACTAATATTTCTGGACTGCAAGACAAGTGAACGTAGGTAATTATTGCAGTACTAATATTTCTGGCCTGCAAGAACAGTGAAATTATTTAAATTGTTGGTAATAATATTTCTGGACTGCAAGAACAGTTAACATAGGTAAATATTGCAGTACTAATATTTCTGGACAGCAAGAACAGAGAGCATAGGTAAATATTGCAGTACTAATATCTCTGGACTGCAAAAACAGTGAATGTATTTTAATTTTGCAGTACTATTATTTCTGGACTGCAAGAACAGTGGACGTAGGTAAATATTGCAGTCCCAATATTTTTGGCCTGCAAGAACAGTGAACATAGGTATATATTGCAGTACTAATGTTTCTGGACTGCAAGAACAGTGAACGTAGGTAAATATTGCAGTACTAATATTTCTGGACTGCAGGGACAGTGACCGTAGGTAAATATTGCAGTACTAATATTTCTGGACTGCAGGGACAGTGACCGTAGGTAAATATTTCAGTACTAATATTTCTGGACTGCAAGAACAGTGAACATAGGTGTATATTGCAGTACTAATATTTCTGGCCTGCAAGAACAGTGAACATATTTACATTTTACAGTACAAATATTTCTGGACTGCAAGAACATTTAACATAGGTAAATATTGCAGTACTAATATTTCTGGACGGCAAGAACAGTGAGCACAGGTAAATATTGCAGTACTAATATTTCTGGACTGCAAAAACAGTGAATGTATTTTAATTTTGCAGTACTATTATTTCTGGTCTGCAAGAACAGTGGACGTAGGTAAATATTGCAGTACTAATATTTCTGGCCTGCAATAATAGTGAACGTAGGTAAATATTGCAGTACTAATATTTCTGGACTGCAGGAACAGTGACCATAGGTAAATATTGCAGTACTAATATTTCTGGCCTGCAAGAACAGTGAACGTATTTAAATTTTTTAGTACTAATATTTCTGGACTGCAAGAACAGCGAGCATAGGTGAATATTGCAGTAATAATATTTTTGGACTGCAAGAACAGTGAACATATTTTATTTTGCATAATATTTCATGACTGCAAGAACAGTGAACATAGGTAAATATTGCAGTACTAATATTTCTGGACTGCAAAAACAGTGAATGTATTTTAATTTTGCAGTACTATTATTTCTGGACTGCAAGAACAGTGAACGTAAATAAATATTTCAGTACTAATATTTCTGGACTGCAAGAACAGTGAACGTATTTAAATTTTTTTAGTACTAATATTTCTGGACTGCAAGAACAGTTAACATAGGTAAATATTGCAGTACTAATATTTCTGGACGGCAAGAACAGCGAGCATAGGTGAATATTGCAGTAATAATATTTCTGGACTGCAAGAACAGTGAACATATTTTATTTTGCATAATATTTCATGACTGCAAGAACAGTGAACATAGGTAAATATTGCAGTACTAATATTTCTGGACTGCAAAAACAGTGAATGTATTTTAGTTTTGCAGTACTATTATTTCTGGACTGCAAGAACAGTGATCGTAGGTAAATATTGCAGTACTAATATTTCTGGCCTGCAAGAACAGTGAACGTAAGTAAATATTGCAGTATTAATATTTCTGGACTGCAGGAACAGTGAACGGACGTAAATATTGCAGTACTAATATTTCTGGACTGCAAGAACAGTGCACGTAGGTAAATATTGCAGTACTAATATTTCTGGACTGTAAGAACAGTGAACGTATTTTAATTTTGCAGTACTAATATTTTTGGACTGCAAGACAAGTGAACGTAGGTAATTATTGCAGTACTAATATTTCTGGCCTGCAAGAACAGTGAACGTATTTAAATTTTTTAGTACTAATATTTCTGGACTGCAAGAACAGCGAGCATAGGTGAATATTGCAGTAATAATATTTCTGGACTGCAAGAACAGTGAACATATTTTATTTTGCATAATATTTCATGACTGCAAGAACAGTGAACATAGGTAAATATTGCAGTACTAATATTTCTGGACTGCAAAAACAGTGAATGTATTTTAATTTTGCAGTACTATTATTTCTGGACTGCAAGAACAGTGAACGTAAATAAATATTTCAGTACTAATATTTCTGGACTGCAAGAACAGTGAACATAGGTGTATATTGCAGTACTAATATTTCTGGACTGCAAGAACAGTGACCGTAGGTAAATATTTCAGTACTAATATTTCTGGACTGCAAGAACAGTGAACATAGGTGTATATTGCAGTACTAATATTTCTGGCCTGCAAGAACAGTGAACATATTTACATTTTACAGTACTAATATTTCTGGACTGCAAGAACAGTGAACATAGGTAAATATTGCAGTACTAATATTTCTGGACTGTAAGAACAGTGAACGTATTTTAATTTTGCAGTACTAATATTTCTGGACTGCAAGACAAGTAAACGTAGGTAATTATTGCAGTACTAATATTTCTGGCCTGCAAGAACAGTGAACGTATTTAAATTTTTTAGTACTAATATTTCTGGACTGCAAGAACAGTTAACATAGGTAAATATTGCAGTACTAATATTTCTGGACGGCAAGAACAGCGAGCATAGGTAAATATTGCAGTACTAATATTTCTGGACTGCAGGAACAGTCACCGTAGGTAAATATTGCAGTACTAATATTTCTGGCCTGCAAGAACAGTGAACGTAGGTATATATTGCAGTACTAATGTTTCTGGACTGCAAGAACAGTGAACGTAGGTAAATATTGCAGTACTAATATTTCTGGACTGCAGGGACAGTGACCGTAGGTAAATATTGCAGTACTAATATTTCTGGCCTGCAAAAACAGTGAACGTAGGTAAATATTGCAGTACTAATATTTCTGGCCTGCAAGAACAGTGAACGTAGGTAAATATTGCAGTACTAATATTTCTGGACGACAAGAACAGCGAGCATAGGTGAATATTGCAGTAATAATATTTCTGGACTGCAAGAACAGTGAACATATTTTATTTTGCATAATATTTCATGACTGCAAGAACAGTGAACATAGGTAAATATTGCAGTACTAATATTTCTGGACGGCAAGAACAGTGAGCATAGGTAAATATTGCAGTACTAATATTTCTGGACTGCAAAAACAGTGAATGTATTTTAATTTTGCAGTACTATTATTTCTGGTCTGCAAGAACAGTGGACGTAGGTAAATATTGCAGTACTAATATTTCTGGCCTGCAATAATAGTGAACATAGGTAAATATTGCAGTACTAATATTTCTGGACTGCAGGAACAGTGACCATAGGTAAATATTGCAGTACTAATATTTCTGGACTGCAGGAACAGTCACCGTAGGTAAATATTGCAGTCCCAATATTTTTGGCCTGCAAGAACAGTGAACATAGGTATATATTGCAGTACTAATGTTTCTGGACTGCAAGAACAGTGAACGTAGGTAAATATTGCAGTACTAATATTTCTGGACTGCAGGGACAGTGACCGTAGGTAAATATTGCAGTACTAATATTTCTGGACTGCAGGGACAGTGACCGTAGGTAAATATTTCAGTACTAATATTTCTGGACTGCAAGAACAGTGAACATAGGTGTATATTGCAGTACTAATATTTCTGGCCTGCAAGAACAGTGAACATATTTACATTTTACAGTACAAATATTTCTGGACTGCAAGAACATTTAACATAGGTAAATATTGCAGTACTAATATTTCTGGACGGCAAGAACAGTGAGCATAGGTAAATATTGCAGTACTAATATTTCTGGACTGCAAAAACAGTGAATGTATTTTAATTTTGCAGTACTATTATTTCTGGTCTGCAAGAACAGTGGACGTAGGTAAATATTGCAGTACTAATATTTCTGGCCTGCAATAATAGTGAACGTAGGTAAATATTGCAGTACTAATATTTCTGGACTGCAGGAACAGTGACCATAGGTAAATATTGCAGTACTAATATTTCTGGACTGCAGGAACAGTCACCGTAGGTAAATATTACAGTCCCAATATTTTTGGCCTGCAAGAACAGTGAACATAGGTATATATTGCAGTACTAATGTTTCTGGACTGCAAGAACAGTGAACGTAGGTAAATATTGCAGTACTAATATTTCTGGACTGCAGGAACAGTCACCGTAGGTAAATATTGCAGTACTAATATTTCTGGCCTGCAAGAACAGTGAACGTAGGTAAATATTGCAGTATTAATATTTCTGGACTGCAAGAACAGTGAACGTAGGTAAATATTGCAGTACTAATATTTCTGGACTGTAAGAACAGTGAACGTATTTTAATTTTGCAGTACTAATATTTCTGGACTGCAAGACAAGTGAACGTAGGTAATTATTGCAGTACTAATATTTCTGGCCTGCAAGAATAGTGAACGTATTTTAATTTTTTAGTACTAATATTTCTGGACTGCAAGAACAGTTAACATAGGTAAATATTGCAGTACTAATATTTCTGGACGGCAAGAACAGCGAGCATAGGTGAATATTGCAGTAATAATATTTCTGGACTGCAAGAACAGTGAACATATTTTATTTTGCATAATATTTCATGACTGCAAGAACAGTGAACATAGGTAAATATTGCAGTACTAATATTTCTGGCCTGCAAGAACAGTGAACGTAAGTAAATATTGCAGTATTAATATTTCTGGACTGCAAGAACAGTGAACAGACGTAAATATTGCAGTACTAATATTTCTGGACTGCAAGAACAGTGCACGTAGGTAAATATTGCAGTACTAATATTTCTGGACTGTAAGAACAGTGAACGTATTTTAATTTTGCAGTACTAATATTTTTGGACTGCAAGACAAGTGAACGTAGGTAATTATTGCAGTACTAATATTTCTGGCCTGCAAGAACAGTGAACGTATTTAAATTTTTTAGTACTAATATTTCTGGACTGCAAGAACAGCGAGCATAGGTGAATATTGCAGTAATAATATTTTTGGACTGCAAGAACAGTGAACATATTTTATTTTGCATAATATTTCATGACTGCAAGAACAGTGAACATAGGTAAATATTGCAGTACTAATATTTCTGGACTGCAAAAACAGTGAATGTATTTTAATTTTGCAGTACTATTATTTCTGGACTGCAAGAACAGTGAACGTAAATAAATATTTCAGTACTAATATTTCTGGACTGCAAGAACAGTGAACGTATTTAAATTTTTTTAGTACTAATATTTCTGGACTGCAAGAACAGTTAACATAGGTAAATATTGCAGTACTAATATTTCTGGACGGCAAGAACAGCGAGCATAGGTGAATATTGCAGTGATAATATTTCTGGACTGCAAGAACAGTGAACATATTTTATTTTGCATAATATTTCATGACTGCAAGAACAGTGAACATAGGTAAATATTGCAGTACTAATATTTCTGGACTGCAAAAACAGTGAATGTATTTTAATTTTGCAGTACTATTATTTCTGGACTGCAAGAACAGTGATCGTAGGTAAATATTGCAGTACTAATATTTCTGGCCTGCAAGAACAGTGAACGTAAGTAAATATTGCAGTATTAATATTTCTGGACTGCAAGAACAGTGAACGGACGTAAATATTGCAGTACTAATATTTCTGGACTGCAAGAACAGTGCACGTAGGTAAATATTGCAGTACTAATATTTCTGGACTGTAAGAACAGTGAACGTATTTTAATTTTGCAGTACTAATATTTTTGGACTGCAAGACAAGTGAACGTAGGTAATTATTGCAGTACTAATATTTCTGGCCTGCAAGAACAGTGAACGTATTTAAATTTTTTAGTACTAATATTTCTGGACTGCAAGAACAGCGAGCATAGGTGAATATTGCAGTAATAATATTTCTGGACTGCAAGAACAGTGAACATATTTTATTTTGCATAATATTTCATGACTGCAAGAACAGTGAACATAGGTAAATATTGCAGTACTAATATTTCTGGACTGCAAAAACAGTGAATGTATTTTAATTTTGCAGTACTATTATTTCTGGACTGCAAGAACAGTGAACGTAAATAAATATTTCAGTACTAATATTTCTGGACTGCAAGAACAGTGAACATAGGTGTATATTGCAGTACTAATATTTCTGCACTGCAAGAACAGTGACCGTAGGTAAATATTTCAGTACTAATATTTCTGGACTGCAAGAACAGTGAACATAGGTGTATATTGCAGTACTAATATTTCTGGCCTGCAAGAACAGTGAACATATTTACATTTTACAGTACTAATATTTCTGGACTGCAAGAACAGTGAACATAGGTAAATATTGCAGTACTAATATTTCTGGACTGTAAGAACAGTGAACGTATTTTAATTTTGCAGTACTAATATTTCTGGACTGCAAGACAAGTGAACGTAGGTAAATATTGCAGTACTAATATTTCTGGACTGCAGGAACAGTCACCGTAGGTAAATATTGCAGTACCAATATTTCTGGCCTGCAAGAGCAGTGAACATAGGTATACATTGCAGTACTAATATTTCTGGACTGCAACAACAGTGACCGTAGGTAAATATTGCAGTACTAATATTTCTGGACTGCAAGAACAGTCACCGTAGGTAAATATTGCAGTACTAATATTTCTGGCCTTCAAAAACAGTGAACATATTTACATTTTACAGTACTAATATTTCTGGACTGCAAGAACAGGTAACGTATGTAATTATTGCAGTACTAATATTTCTGGACTGCAAGAAAAGTGAACATATGTAAATATTGTAGTACTAATATTTCTGGACTGTAAGAACAGTGAAAGTATTTTAATGTTGCAGTACTAATATTTCTGGACTGCAAGAACCGTGAACATATTTTATTTTGCATAATATTTCATGACTGCAAGAACAGTGAACATAGGTAAATATTGCAGTACTAATATTTCTGGACTGCAAAAACAGTGAATGTATTTTAATTTTGCAGTACTATTATTTCTGGACTGCAAGAACAGTGAACGTAAATAAATATTGCAGTACTAATATTTCTGGCCTGCAAGAACAGTGAACGTAGGTGAATAAGTATTAATATTTCTGGACTGCAAAAACAGTAAACATAGGTATATATTGCAGTACTAATATTTCTGGCCTGCAAGAACAGTGAACGTATTTAAATTTTGCATAATATTTCTGGACTGCAAGAACAGTGAACGTAGGTAAATATTGCAGTACTAATATTTCTGGCCTGCAAGAACAGTGGACGTATTTTAAATGTTGAACATTGTTGAAACCGTCATGGCGCTTTATACAGAGGCGGGTTTGGAAACATCATTTCTGGCCGTTTGGACGGCGGGTTTAGCCTTAGTAAATCCAGTGATGGCTAAACTGCCGCCAAACCCGCCGAAAGTCGGCGGGTTTACAAACATGCCTGTTAGTAAATCTAGCCCTAAGTCTATATATCTTCTGTATACCCTTATCTGTGAGAAGAAAAACAAGATAGTTATCTTAAAACAGCAAACAGAACAAAAATTTTCATTCTTTACCATCGGCTAGCGATTAGGAGAGCAAACATTTGACAACATAAAACAAAACAAGCAAAAATAACAACAATTACCTTTTAAAATCAGTTTATTTCTTCTAAAAGTACACATTACTACTTACCACAGATTATTACTTGCCTTGCCTGGTCCTAATTTCCTAGCCTTGGCTCTAATATTTTCTTTACAATCTTTCCTCAAATGTCCCTTCTTAAGACAGTTAAAACACTTCAAAGATTTCTGTTTCTTGCGTCCCTTTATAGTGGTTTTTATAATTCTGAGGTTGTGGATGTAGTTTTTCTAACGCCTGGATACGCAACATCATTAACCTATCACTCTGTGCTTTTTCCTTTTTACATATATTATCATGTTCTATAGCATGCTCTCTAATATCATTTACCGTGAGACCTCTCCAATTAGGAAAAGAGGTTTTTATCCAGGTCCTTAGATCCTCCCGGAGGCCATCCATTAGTACTGCAACAGCTACCTTTCTGTAAAGTGGATTCACCCTTATATCCAATATTCCTGTGTACTTAATCATGGCCGCTAGAGCCCTTGAAAAATAATCAGTTGTATTCTCATTACCTTTTTGTTTGATGGCATATATTTTGCCCCATTCCATAGTCACTGGAAAATATATGGCCAACTCTGTGATTATACGTCCAATATTATCCTGATTGTCATCCTCAGTTAAGGGTTTATCCTTCTCCAACCTACAACCCTTAATGAACTTTTGTACATCAGTATCGAGAGGAAGACAAGCTCTAAACAACACTCGCCAATCTTTATTAGTAGGCTCATGTGCATTACCTAAATGTCTAATAAATTTCTGACACTTGGCCAAATCTTTTCTAGGATCAGGGAAATCAGACATAATTGTAAATAGTTCCGTCTTAGCCCATGGAAAATACATGGCTACCTGTTTCATGGGAACTACACCATCTCTGTCCGCTTTCCCATTGGGAACTGCTGTTGTGCGGACAGGATATAAGCCTACCAAATCACTATGTTCTGAACTAGTTGCTGGAATCGCTGTTGCAGTACAATGAATGTCTCCCCCTTTGATAACCTTTACATTATTCTCACCAATTTCAGCTACTGCCCCTGCTGGTGGAACCATTCCCTTTCCTTGTCCGTGTATGTTACTGGCATGGGCAATGGCTGAAATGACTGTGGGTACATTTTCTTCCTTTAAAACATTACTTAAGACATTATACAAGTTACTAGTTACAGTTTTCACATTTTTGGTACTATCCGCCCCGACCGAATTTGTCGGGGGCGTGTTTGCGCTCAGTTTGCCACGCTTTGCAACGCACACTTCCGTAATACTTGTTTCCGGTACGCTTACTTCCGCTGACCACGCACTCCCGTGTCACGTGTACCCTTCTTGTTGCCACAAATTTAAACAGTCATCATGTTCAATTCTCGTTTTTGTTGATTTAATCAACCACACTTTATCTCTAACATTATTTAACACCTCTGAGTCAAGACTACCTATGTTTGGGAAAGGTTTCACACACTCCCGGGTCATCTTGACCCATTTGTCGCAGTATGCCGTTGCATACGCACCGTATTTATTATAGATAACATACTTTGCAGAACCAACCGGCCATTCATTAGGCAGCACAACATGAACTATCTCTAGCGTTTGCTTCGCATCCAATATCAAAACAACCTATTTCTCAACGCTACACAAAAAATACTTTTACCTGTTCTCCTTTCAAACAGAGCTTACTAGAGATTTTTTTTTATTCGTGGACGTTTTCAACAGGCATGTCCCCTTAAAGATATCAATGCCCTTCCTAGTTTGAGTACTTTACCACTGTTAGCAACCGATATCAATCAAGAATATCAGTGGTTGCAGCGTATTTCCTCCCACATCTCCCAAGTCGCAATCACGGCTGCACTAAATCAACCATGCGGTCCGACCGCACCGCTTACGGATACTAACTATCTGTAAGCTTTGCGATTAATATTTGGGAATGCCGCGAAAACCTGCTATTTTCGTTTTGAGTATGCTATGCATGCTCTGTGGTGTGTCTTTATCACCTGCTTTTTGTTAGAACAGAACACCACTCACACAAAGGTTTCTTTATATCCTGCTCAGCCCTAGAACAGAACCTTTGTTGTCAGGTCACCTTTTTTACCATGCCCCGTCAGACACACCTGAACAAAAGCGCTATCAATTTTAAATAGTTCCACACTGCCCTCCCAATACTTAATCAAGGCCCTGCCATGCGGTCAAACCGCACTGCTCAGAGATACTAGTTATCTGTGAACATTGTGATTGGCGGTGCAAAAATTTTGGGAGGTGTGGTCATGCATTTGGGGGCGTGGCAAACGTGCCATTGGGGCGTGGCTAACATAAAAACCACTAGGCTCTCAATTCGCCGGAGCGTCACATATGTTCAAGCACTCCTGACTTTCAGGACATCTACCACCACAGTGTAGTATACAAACAATGCAGTGTGTACACAAACAGTTCAGTCTTGGCCTACACCTTACATTGGGCACAACATTCACCAAAAATTGGTATTGTCCCTACTAGAATCACAACATTTCACACACTGTGCTGCTCTCTCCTACCTGTTCTTCTCACTTTCTCCACCTGTGGCTGCTGGTTTCTTTAGTTGTGGCTTGTCCGGATCCAGGAATGTTGAAGGACCTATTTTGAAAAAAAAATGGCTACATTTAGAAAATTACAGCCAGTCCCGGCCTTAAATCAATAGCACTCACGATTAATAATTAGGCCTTCCTCCAGCCCAAACATTAAAATAATAGTATTCACATTTAATAAATAAACCTATTTCACTTCCTGCAAACAGCCCCAGCAATACCTATTTCCCGCAACCATCACTGCCATTAAATAATTCATAGTCACATTTAATAAATAGACCTCATTCTCCCTAAACTCACCCCAAGATTCAATAGCCCCCAAACCACCCCATCTTAAATTAATAGTCCCTACTATTAAATTGCCTCACCATCACCCTACAAACAAAATAGCGCCCATTAATTAGCCGCCACCTACCTCACACACACTACATTGCAACAAGCCCCCTGTGCCATCACACACATTACTGTGCCCCTTCATCACAACTACACTGTACCCCCTTATGCTCACACTGCGACCTCCATGCTGCTTTTCCCCCTTCTTTTTTACTTTGTGCCTCTCTCCCACTTTTTTTATTCCTCTGTTCCTCTCTCCCACTTTTTTTCCCTCCTCTGTTCCTCTCTCCCCAATTTTTTTTTATTCCTCTGTGGCTCTCTCCTTTTTTGTCCTCCTCTGTTCCTCTCTCCCACTTTTTTTCCCTCCTCTGTTCCTCTCTCCCCAATTTTTTTTTTATTCCCCTGTGGCTCTCTCCTTTTTTTCCTCCGCTGTTGCTCTCTCCCATTTTTTTTTTATTCCCCTGTGGCTCTCTCCTTTTTTTCCTCCTCTGTTCCTCTCTCCCACTTTTTTTTTTATTACTCTGTGGCTCTCTCCTTTTTTTCCTCCTCTGTTTCTCTGTCCCCTTTCTTTATAGTACTGTCCCTCCCTGTTTTCCTCCCCTAGCCTCTCCGTTTCTTTACTTACCTTTTGTCAACTTCTTTCTTTTCTTTTCTGCTCTTCTGTCTTCTTTCTTCATGCTGGCTGTGGCGCTCCTCACTGACTGACAGGCGTGACTTGATGACGTCACGCCCGGCAGTCAGTGTGAATGGAGGAGAGGAGGGACACGGCGCCGCGCGATCACGTGAGTATTTTTTTTTATTATTATTTATTTTTTCTTACAGCTCCCAAGAAACCCAAGACCCCCCCCCCCCCCCCCCCCCGCGCGAAGAAAAAAAAAAAAAGTTAAAAAAAAAATACCGCAAGAGAGAAAAATAAAATAAGAAAATAAATAAATTTTATTAGCAGCGAGGGCCCGGCCCGGGCCCCCTGGCATGGCCGGGCCCGGGTAAACTGTACCCGCCCCCCCCCCTCTCGGCGGCCCTGCGTGTAAAAACCTATAGTTGCCTATAGTTACCAGTATATTTTTGCCTTTATGTATTCATTCACATACACACACATAACCTTTGTTTTCTGTACAGAAAATAAATTTCCCAAACAATGGCACTATCTTTTCAGAGATTTTACCAAGTGATTACACTATGCATAGCTAACAGACTATGATCATGACTGTTTACACACGTGGCAACAATACCGGAAGTTCATACACGCTAAACAGGAAGCACACATACACTAGGCAATGCAGTACCCTTTAAAACGCAAAACGACAATAAAAATAAACATTTTTCTTTCTTGTCCCTAGATTCAAATTAGCGTTCCTTCAGTCTATGCAACAACAGACATTCGGTTTCGCAATACAAAGTGAACCACAGGTCTTAAACACATTGCGTTCTTTCCTGTTATGTGACGCGTCTGTCAATCCACCCTTTGTTGAGGAACCGAATACCGTAAGCGTTGCATACCTGCCGATAACGTAACTCCTAAACTCACGAGCCCCCAATTATTAAAGTAATTCTATTGTTTTAAAATAAGCATTGGCCAATCAATTGTATGTGTTTCCAAAGCACAAGGTGGTTTATTTTAGCAGATGTAAATAGTCAACAATTCAATACATGATTATATTATGATAAAGTACAGTACAGCACAGCCAATACCAAAAGATAAGTACATACCAATGCTATCGCATGCGCTCGCTGCGCACCCACGGGACCTGGTGGACAGTATATCTGTTAGAATACTGTGTCAGAGTTGACTGAGAGCCAAAGGGTGTGCAGCTATGATTATATACAGTACAGTGTTACACTTGAACAATAGAGATGACGTAGATTGTTTCTATAGGTCCAGACGTTGTGTGGGTCCAGGGTAAACAGATCATAGGCTGATTCAATCTAATGAATCCAAAGGTGGGGGTCGTCTATCCAGGGGGGTCTGCTCCTTTCATAGCCAGCATCATACAAAGGTGTATTCCCTAATATCAATAACTAAAGTATGCAATGTGTGATCTCTTCGCCGACTGCACCGGACAGCTGCTGATGAATAGGGTTTCAGTATGATACCAGACATGCCACCTTTCCCACAACCTGAACCTTGAGTATCACTGAAGTGTACATATTATATATATATATATATATATATATATATATATATATATATATATATATATATATATATAAATGCTAGGTGGCGTCTGTGTGTAAAAAAAAAAAAAAAGTTGCGGCGCCACCTGCTGGGCAGAGTTATACACTGACCTACTAAATTCTTAGTGTGTGTGGGGAAAAAAAAATCAAAAAGGGCTGAAATTTGGTATAAATAACTAAATGTTGTAATGCGAGTGTGTGCGTGCGTATGTTACAGTGCGATCGCATCACGCCACGTGTTACGTGGCGTACTCTTCGCAATTGCACGGCAAACCAATATTAAACCAATACTTTCGTTCATCCAATTATACGACTTTGACTATATGTGTGTGTGTGTGTGTGTGAGGACACCTAGCACACCAGTAAGAGACCTTATTGAGATTATATATTTGTACATGGGTTTACAGTTCATGTTATATACACTTGGATAGTGGAACAAATAGAGCACATATAGAACGTTTATTACTGATTCTCTATGAAGTGATCATTGTATCTAAGTGTGCTTATGTTGTACTTTTACACAACACCATATGTTTAAATATGCACAAACACAAAAGGCATCACAGTTGGTGGAACTATCAGCACATTTTCGAAGGACGGTGGTGAGTGTGAACACACTTCCAAATTTGCACGACATTGTTAAATTATTGTTGGTGAGTTTTAGGAAGTTTATAAAACAAAATCTACCGATACAAAGTTCTTTGCTACAATATATGATTGTGCGAGTGCAGATGTTGTTGCAATACTTTATCTGAAGGTCAGAAATTGCAGTCATGTAAGATTTATTATTAAAATCTAGTGATTATCATTATAAATAAGTATGAGTCATCAAGCTATAGGAAGCTTGTATTGCCTGTTGTTCTCCGATTCCCTGTACTTTCAAGTGTCAATCTAGCATCTCTCTCATCTATAAAAGTTATGTGGAACAATAGCATCACCGTGTGGTCAGTATTGATAGCTGCCTGTGTTTTTCCTTTTCAGATACATCGTCATTTTTAGGTCTGGTAGCATGTATAATACTTTATACTGTAACCAATTTTAATTCGAGAGCCTGCCTGTAATCGGATTAATTCAGATTTATCTAGTAAGCAAAAATTACACGCATTTGAAAGAGCCAATGAAATGTGTTTAAATCAATCAATTTTGAATGGCTGGCCCTCGAAATCTAAGGGGAAAGAGCAGCTTCTCGTCACTCCTTTATACACAGCACAAAGGCTCTTCTCGGAGCCACCTAATGCTCTCTCTACAGCAAGTGAGACCCCATCTCACTGCTTTCTACTACACGAAGCCGCTGATATATGTGGTTGAAAGGATCCATGGAGCAGTTCCAATGAGAATAAAGGCTACGTGCATAATTTAGAGCTGAAAATGTGTATGAAACGGGACAGCTAAATTGTGGGAAAATTGTGGGAAACCGTATCTGGCTCAAAAGTAGAACTACCAGGGAACCTTTGATTACCCAGATAAAACGAATAGTAATGTGTATAGAGCTCTAGTAAGAAAACGTGGGTGGCTCTGAAAAGAGCCTTTGTGTTGTGGGGGTGTCAGTGGGGAGTAAATCACTTGCTCTTAGCTGCCTTGTGGCTCTCGGTCTTCTTGGGCAGCAGCACGGCCTGGATGTTGGGCAGGACGCCTCCCTGGGCGATCGTCACCCCACCGAGCAGCTTGTTTAGCTCTTCGTCGTTGCGCACAGCCAGCTGCAGGTGGCGGGGGATGATACGGGTCTTCTTGTTATCACGGGCGGCATTTCCAGCCAACTCCAGAATCTCAGCCGTCAGGTACTCGAGCACGGCGGCCAGATAGACAGGAGCTCCGGCTCCCACACGATGAGCATAGTTCCCCTTCCTCAAAAGACGGTGAACACGGCCAACAGGAAACTGAAGACCGGCCCGAGATGAGCGAGTCTTGGCCTTAGCCCGGGTCTTACCGCCTTGTTTGCCTCTACCAGACATGTTATGCTCAGGTTAATTCAATACACACGAGTAGCAAACTCCGCCTTCATTCCTTTATTTATATGTTCGAAAAACAAACGACTGCATCTGTGATTGGTCCGTTTTCAGACTGGCCAGTGACAAAAATGTTCGGGCACTCACCAATCAGCACAGGGAGAAGGGGTATAGCTTTTCTAAAGATCCCGTGACAGAACTAACCAATAGCGCCTAGAGCTGAAGATAAGGTTAATTTACATAGACTGCCTATAAATACAGCGATTGTGGGCGGTGCTAGTAATAGTTTCTTTACACTCTGTCGAGATCTTGTTATTGCAATGCCTGAACCAGCCAAGTCTGCACCTGCGGCCAAAAAGGGCTCCAAGAAAGCCGTGACCAAGACCCAGAAGAAAGATGGGAAGAAGCGTAGAAAGACCAGGAAGGAGAGTTATGCTATCTACGTGTACAAGGTGCTGAAGCAGGTCCACCCTGATACCGGCATCTCCTCCAAGGCCATGGGTATCATGAACTCCTTTGTTAATGACATTTTTGAGCGCATCGCAGGCGAAGCCTCCCGCCTGGCTCACTACAACAAGCGCTCCACCATCACCTCCCGGGAGATCCAGACCGCTGTGCGTCTACTGCTGCCCGGTGAGCTGGCCAAGCACGCCGTGTCTGAGGGCACTAAGGCCGTCACCAAGTACACCAGCGCCAAGTAATCTGCAAATTCCTCCTTTCCGAGTTGCCACAAAGGCTCTTTTAAGAGCCACCCAAATCTTCTCAATCGAGGCTATGACATTTGCTAGATCCCGCATGTTCTTTGTGGTGTTTTGTATCTCCGCGAAACCATCACATTTCAAGCTACTCGTTCTTGCAATACCCCACATATTGTTCCTTACGCTTTAATCACTGCCTAGCATTTCCCTTCAGATCATGTAAGGGCCGATATTTGTAACACTGTGCAGCCCAAGGTCTTTTAATAACGTGAATAACAGGTCTTGAGTAATAGATGTTCTAAAACTGCCATGCGTAGAATCTAGATGAAATAAGTGGTATATGGGGGTATGTTTGTGCTCTAGGACATGGACATACTACAACTCTTTGAAGATTGAGTGGGTGGCTCTCAAAAGAGCCTTTTTGTTTTTCAACATGGCAAAGAAATTGGCCTCCGAAACCGTACATAGTGGAGACCTAAGCGATTGAAAAAGGGGCTTTCCCAGCTTTCTCGTATCTAATGGATGCATCACTCGCCGCCCATATAGACTCTTGAATAGAGAAAACTTGGTGGACTCCTGAGATACCTCGTTAAATGTAAAGAGGAGCTGTTGCAGGGTCTTCTCCCAGTCTCCTCCCTCCGTGCTGACATATGTGCAGAGAAAATGTTTAACGCACCATTGCAACACCAATCACATTACCAATTAGTTCGTGGATAGGGGGATGGTACGCTAGGGTCTTACCACAAGATTTTCCCTGTAGAGTCTTTATAATTTCCCCAGGATACGTATTTCTCAATTCCTGTGGGAAACCCACCCTGAAAGAACCACTGCTTCTAGATACGAGGTGGTAATCAATATTTTTTTCATTTTGGCTGGTATGGGGCAGGAAGAATATAATGTCTTTCTCAGTCGATGCTATGACACCCTTTGTATTATTACCCCGTTTATTATGTTGCTTTGTATTTTTTGAAAGTCTCCTGGTTACGTTTCCCTGT
This sequence comes from Mixophyes fleayi, assembly GCF_038048845.1. Lineage (NCBI taxonomy): Eukaryota > Metazoa > Chordata > Amphibia > Anura > Limnodynastidae > Mixophyes > Mixophyes fleayi. Next base: position 332,853,199 of record NC_134405.1, on the reverse strand, counting down.
ACTCGTCCCCCAACATGTAAACCCGTTCCACAGCTGGGATTTACGCTCATTTGACTACACGTTGTAAAAGCATAGATTAGTGGTCTTCGCCTACTTTATACAATGGTTGAGACGGATGTCTGCGGTGTAACTCCGGCACTCAGAACAGGCTGCGAGTGATGGTGTCACTATTCACTCATGTATTGGATCTACGTGTAACAAAGCCGTGGGGTGATATGCTGTAGTATCTTAAAATGCTACAGACCTATTCCTCCAGTAATCATGGGCATAATAGTAAACTTACAGCTCTTTGAAGACTGAGTGGGTGGCTCTTAAAAGAGCCTTTGTGTGTAATGGGATACAGAGAAATTAACCTCCAAACCCGTACAGAGTGCGACCCTGACGTTTCAGGGCATACACGACATCCATGGCTGTGACAGTCTTTCTCTTTGCGTGCTCTGTGTAAGTGACGGCATCACGGATCACATTCTCCAGGAAGACCTTCAGGACACCGCGGGTCTCCTCGTAGATGAGCCCAGAGATGCGCTTCACACCTCCCCTACGAGCTAAACGACGGATAGCTGGTTTAGTGATGCCCTGGATGTTATCACGGAGCACCTTCCTGTGCCTCTTAGCACCGCCTTTCCCGAGCCCCTTGCCTCCTTTACCGCGTCCAGACATGATTTGCACTGCTGGCGTTGCCTAATCAACTGATGTGAATTGGTTGTACAGCAAACTTCTTTAATACAGTTAAGTCGGACCTGAAAGGACACAAAGTATAGAGGAAGAAATGGGCGTGTCATTTGATAATTATTGCTACATGTGGCTTTCGTTCCCCTTGCCGATTGGCTGAACGAGCAGCCGTTAAAGATTTTAAAATTCCCGCCGCGTCGCTTATAGTCATTGTAGTGTTTAGCTTATGATCTTATTTAATTTAGTTTCTCATTTTAGCTGAATGGTTATCTGTCTGTTTTTTTCAAGTTGTGTGACGGCATTTTATTATGTAGAAATTACACATTTTAGAGTTTTAATCTGCAATCTATAACACTGGTCGGTTGTTAACATATATTGATGATGAAAGTAATAATATATTTGTAATATAAGGTGGTAGCAGTGTAGTTATCTGTCGTGTTTCAGTTGGATCTAATCTTGTATTCCTTTAAATACCTTTGAATTTACTAGTGACAGGCTCTGTACATTTTTAACTGCAGCCACAAATAAAAACACTAAATATAATATGACTTATTTGAATAATGCATTAGAATGAGGATTTCTGCCTGAAATTGACTTTTTAAAGCGTAGAACCAGCCTAGTGTATGTCAAATGACAGCAACATCTGTAATGATATAAAGATATAAAAAAAAACAACTGGACTTCAATGGTTATTTTCAAAACACCGCAAGCTCTGGTGAAGTAACGCTCTCATGTGGCGAGAGCAGGATGCTGGGCAGTACTGACTGTGCAGCAATCCCTGTACCCCATATTGAAAGTACCTTGTTTGTAATGTCTAATTTCACGCATTTAGAATTCTTAAATGTGTCCAGGTTGAGACCTTTCTGTGCTTGCTGGCTATCCGGGATTGCCCATTTAGTCCGCAGATGACTGGGAGGTGACCACCACTGTGTTTTAATAAAGGTTATTCCTCCCTTAGTTTCGCCAGTGTATGTGCCACAATGTATTGTTACTAATGTATATTGTATGCTTTATGAGAGCCGACAGAATTAAATATGTTGTGTTGGCACCGGTACCTGGTCTGCAGAAGAACTATAGCCAGTGGTCAACAGATTTCTAATGAGAAGCCCGGACAGCACAGCCTGCTCTAGAGGCGCTAAATACCGGTCAGGCAGCTGACACTAGTCGGGTCAGAGTTCCTTCTAGCCGCCTAGATGCAGCAGGGAGCACGGGGCAGTTAGAGAGCAGCCAGGTGCAGTTTGGTAACAGAAGGTAAGGACAGAATGATTTACTGACATACGAGATCTAAAAGGCATTTCATTCATGTTTGCTGAAAGCGAACACGTTATGTTTATAGACGGGTACCCGGACAGTAAGAGCTGCACGTGGGCTTGTGTTTGCAAGGAACACAAAGAGCAGCGGGATCCAACAAGTGTCATAGCCTCGATTAAGAAGATTTGGGTGGCTCTTAAAAGAGCCTTTGTGGCAACTCGGAAAGGAGGAATTTGCAGATTACTTGGCGCTGGTGTACTTGGTGACGGCCTTAGTGCCCTCAGACACGGCGTGCTTGGCCAGCTCACCGGGCAGCAGTAGACGCACAGCGGTCTGGATCTCCCGGGAGGTGATGGTGGAGCGCTTGTTGTAGTGAGCCAGGCGGGAGGCTTCTCCTGCGATGCGCTCAAAAATGTCATTAACAAAGGAGTTCATGATACCCATGGCCTTGGAGGAGATGCCGGTATCAGGGTGGACCTGCTTCAGCACCTTGTACACGTAGATAGCATAACTCTCCTTCCTGGTCTTTCTACGCTTCTTCCCATCTTTCTTCTGGGTCTTGGTCACGGCTTTCTTGGAGCCCTTTTTGGCCGCAGGAGCAGACTTTGCTGGATCAGGCATTCTTAAAACAAATACTAGTCAGTGAGTCAGCGACTATTACTTGCACCTCCCACAATCGCCCTATTTATAGGCAGCCCATGTAAATAAGACTTATATCCAGCTCTATATGCTATTGGCTAGTCATGTCATGTGATGTGTTTCAATATCATACCCACCTCTATCTTATACGGATTGGTGGATACCTGAACATCAGCTGCATTGGCTAGTCCGAAAACAGACCAATCAGAGATGCAGGAGTTTGTCACTGAAAGGTATAAATAAAAGGATGAGGGAGGAGTTTAATCACAGTAGTTTATTACGAAATACGCAACTGAAAATGTCTGGTAGAGGCAAACAAGGCGGAAAGACCCGGGCTAAGGCCAAGACTCGCTCATCTCGGGCTGGGCTTCAGTTTCCAGTTGGACGTGTTCACCGTCTTTTGAGAAAGGGTAATTATGCCGAGCGTGTGGGAGCCGGAGCTCCTGTCTATCTGGCCGCCGTGCTCGAGTACCTAACGGCTGAGATTCTGGAGTTGGCAGGAAATGCCGCCCGTGATAACAAGAAGACCCGCATCATCCCCCGCCACCTGCAGCTGGCTGTGCGCAACGATGAAGAGCTAAACAAGCTGCTCGGTGGGGTGACGATCGCCCAGGGAGGCGTCCTGCCCAACATCCAGGCCGTGCTGCTGCCCAAGAAGACCGAGAGCCACAAGGCAGCTAAGAGCAAGTGATTTACTCCCCACTGACACCCCCACAACACAAAGGCTCTTTTCAGGGCCACCCACATTTTCTTGCGAGAGCTTTATACATTACTTATTGCTTTATCTGGATAGTCGGAAGCTCACTGACAGTTTTACTATTGAGCTAGACGAGAAACAGCCTTTTCTCCTCAGATTCTGCTGTTCAGTCCTTCAAACTTTCATTTAATATTCCTTGCGTCCTTCAGAACGCCTGCTTTATATTTTGCTTACCACTTAAATCTGAAGCGATAATATTACTATTAGAATTTTACCTACGTAAGACCTGACAGGCTCCCGAATTAAAGTTGAAAGACTAGAAAACCATTTATTGTAAACAATCTTAAAAATTACAATGTATCTGATAAACGGCAGACGTCACTACTGATCACACGGTGGTAGTATTGATTTACACACAGTAATAGTATATAAGAGATACGTTACTACGGTGTATGACACTTGTCAGCACAGTGAATCGGAGACCAATACAAGCTTCCTATGGTGTCGATAACAAATACTTGATGATAATCACTGGATTTAAATAATCTGACATAACCGTCCAATAGGTAGCAGTTGTATAGCGTATGACCTAGTAAGAAAATAATACCGTAATATAAACATAAGGAGTTTCCGTCCTTTGCTCATTTTGTTCAGGGGCAGTAAACGGTTTATGAAGCTACACACGGGGTGTAGAAGAGCGACATAATTGCTTATAGAAAATAACCATTGTCACGGTGCACTGACGTTATGTGTATGTAACTATCAATGTGTGTGTAAACTAGTCAGATGTCTGGAGGTATTTGTTACCGGGGACCATAAGGGGTTCACATCTGCTTTGTTGAGCCAGAAGCAGTCACCACCACAGGGTAAAAGATAGAGGATGGATGGGGGGGTACATTATAGCTCAGTCAAGACCGAGTGGGTGGCTCTCAAAAGAGCCTTTGTGTAACGGGGCACCGGAGTGCGGATCTGCAGTTTTACTTCTTCTTAGGAGCTGTCTTCTTGGGCTTCGCTGCTTTCTTAGCCGGGCTCTTGGTCACTTTAGGCTTCGCTGCCTTCTTGGCCACTTTAGGCTTAGCCGCCTTCTTGGCCGGGCTCTTGGTCACTTTAGGCTTCGCTGCCTTCTTGGTCGGGCTCTTGGCCACCTTCTTGGATTTCACAGCGACTTTTGGCTTCTTTGGGCTTTTTGCAGCCTTCTTGGCAACTGCCGGTTTTTTCGCCTTTTTAGGGCTCTTGGATGCGCTCGGAGCCTTCTTGGGGGACTTGGATACTTTCTTGGCTTTGGCCACTGCTGCCTTCTTCACCGCCTTGTCCTTGCTGTCCAACTGTTTCTTGTTCAGCTTAAAGGAGCCGGAGGCACCGCTGCCTTTCACCTGGATGAGGGTTTCTTTGGTCACCAAGCTCTTGATCGCCAACTTCAGGCGGCTGTTGTTCTTCTCCACATCGTATCCTCCGGCAGCCAGAGCTTTCTTCACAGCGGCCAGGGAAATCCCATTACGCTCCTTGGATGCAGCTGCCACCTTTACAATCTGCTCAGACACGCTGGGACCGGACGCTTTGCTGCTCTTCATGGATCCTGCTGAAGCTGCTTTCTTGGGCCGCTTACTCTTGGCGGGGGCCTCTGCTGGAGGAGCAGGCGCTGCGGCTGGGACTGGCTCAGACATCCTCCAATACAAATGACTATGACTCTATGCTCAAACTGACACGTTTAGTTGTAGGACTTGTTCAACCAAGAATTTATATACAGCTCAGGGATATGCGGCCATTGGCTGAGATAAAGAACCAGCCGCTGTGTTTATTGGTGGATAGCGAAGCCACGCCCACTATTCCTTCTCTGCAGTTCCAGGATGTCTGCGATCTCTTTTGTGTTTCTTTTGAGGGAAGTAATGAGACCTTTATAGGACATATGATAGTGTCTGCTCGTTCTCCAGCTTGTCAGCTGTAAATCATGTGCTGACATTTGCTGCTGAGTAAGCTTATCAAAGGTACTAAAAACATATCCGACCTCTTTACCATCTACAACGGGTCTCATCTCTCTTATCCATACATTAATGGCAGGGTCCTACCAGATAACTCTCAATAGATGATTACCAGCAGCCTAGAGCTTGAGATAGTCAGCTGCCACAGGTAGAAACGACTGCAGATGTTCACAGACAAACACAGCTTGTTGTGTTCAGGTCATCTCAACAACCCCTTGCGGTCTGCGGGAACTGCTGGTAACTTGTCCAGCTTCCCTTCATCCCCTTCAGTTGGCATTGGGAGGAAGGGAACATTAATCGAATTTTTGCTAAGCAAACCACCTGATGTAATGAAAAGGCATTGTCCAGGGCTATTATAGCCACCTACGTATTCGGATATATAGTGACCCCAGGTCACCAGTGGTTTGGTTTTGTGCGGGAAAAATGTCTGAAACAATCAAAGCCTCCAGCAGAGGCCTCGGCCGTGGAGACTCCAAGAAGAGCAGGAAAACATTGGATCACAAATACAAATAATTGCACAGTGATTTCAGATCGATAATTTAAAACCCGTGTTTGTCATTATCAACAAGGCATAAATATAGATCTACAAAAGTGATTATATTCCCTGACGTGGTTCGAATCCTTTTACTATCCCTAGTTATTATCCCTCTCGTCTTCGCTGAATGTGATGCAATGGCACCCCCGTGTGGTCAATGTGGATAGCTTTTTTACATACATTGTAATTATCGTGACTGGAAACACTTAATTTTTTATTATTACACATCATTTAATTCGAGAGCTTGCCAGGCCTTCTTAAGTTATAATAATATATAATATTAAAAATTACGAGTCAAGTAATAAGCAAAGAATTTAGGCGGGCATTTTGAAAGTTAAGACGCAGTTTTTAAGCCAATCAATTTGAAGGGCGTTCTTAACTCATCCAATTGCATTGCAGCACACTGTATAAATAGGATTGTTAAGAATCTGCATCTTATATTCTTTATAGAATCAGTAGAACTATGGCCAGGACCAAGCAGACCGCTCGTAAGTCCACCGGTGGGAAAGCTCCCCGCAAGCAGCTGGCAACTAAAGCCGCCCGGAAGAGCGCCCCAGCTACCGGTGGTGTGAAGAAACCTCACCGTTACCGGCCAGGCACCGTCGCTCTGAGGGAGATCCGCCGCTACCAGAAGTCCACTGAGCTGTTGATCCGCAAGCTGCCCTTCCAGCGCTTGGTGCGGGAGATCGCCCAGGACTTCAAGACCGACCTGCGCTTCCAGAGCTCGGCTGTCATGGCTCTGCAAGAGGCCAGCGAGGCTTATCTGGTGGGGCTCTTCGAGGACACCAACCTGTGCGCCATCCACGCTAAGAGGGTGACCATCATGCCCAAAGACATCCAGCTGGCCCGCAGGATCCGAGGGGAGAGGGCATAAGGACTCGGCACTGACTTACACACAGCACAAAGGCTCTTTTCAGAGCCACCAAATCTTTCTCTAAACGAGCTGCAGCATTATTCTGTGTAGTAACATTTTAATCAGAAGTTATTATCTATGTGTAAAATCTCTGCATTTTGTTTGCCGATGTGGATTCTAATTACACATATTCTATATGATTAGCGCGATTAGATAATTAACACTGGGCCGTTGTTGTCCACGTCTGACTCGTTTCCTTTGTTCCCTCTGGTAATACTGTGCAATTCACGGGAATCCGTCAACATTCCCCTCCCAAAGCCAACAGCCTTTTACACAATATCTCGGGAAAAGGTGGGTGGCTCCAAAGAGCAAGCGGGTTCCGGGGTAGTGATTCACTTGCACATCCACCCAAATATGGCAAGCAGCATGTGGGGGTATAAATTAGTAGACGCATGCTGTAAACAGATTAGACCGCTCAATTTATACACGGGATGAAATCGATGTGGCCCCATTATAGCTAATATAAATTACAGACTGAACGATGGCGTCGATAATCACAGTATTGTGCAGAAACAAGTAATCATAGGTGTGTGTGTAACGTGATATTAGGGAGCTAAACCTCTCACGGTCCTGGACATTAGTCGTACAGCTCTTTACAGACATGGTGGGCGGCCCTTAGAAGGGCCTTTGTGGTTTGTAATGGGATAGACAAAGAAATTAGCCTCCGAATCCGTACAGAGTGCGACCCTGACGTTTCAGGGCATACACGACATCCATGGCTGTGACAGTCTTTCTCTTTGCGTGCTCTGTGTAAGTGACGGCATCACGGATCACATTCTCCAGGAAGACCTTCAAGACACCGCGGGTTTCCTCGTAGATGAGCCCAGAGATGCGCTTCACACCTCCCCTACGAGCTAAACGACGGATAGCTGGTTTAGTGATGCCCTGGATGTTATCACGGAGAACCTTCCTGTGCCTCTTAGCACCGCCTTTCCCGAGCCCCTTGCCTCCTTTACCGCGTCCAGACATGATGTAACTTTCAGTCAAAAATGTTCCAACTGATACAGTTTAGCTGCGCAACAAGCTTCTTTTATGCAGCTGGGTCGGACCTGATAGGGGACATAAGAGGAAGGGGCGTGTCCAGTAGGCAGCGGTTCTTTGTACGTTGTGTGACGCGGGCTTCGGTTCCCCCCTTATCACTGATTCGCTGAGCGCTCAACCGTTTGCGAATTTAAAATTCCCGCTCAGTCGCTCCTATTGTTTGCAGTGTATAGCTTACGAAGTAAAGCAATTTAATGTCTCCTTTAGTTGATCGATTGTACATGGCTGTGTGCGCGGTTTTTGGTTGTTTGACTGCATATTATGTAAATGTAAAACATTCTAGTGGTTTAAGCTACAAGATAATCATTATGATAGTTCACAATGTAGTATTTGTAGTAAAAACCCAAAGACTAATCCTCTACAAAGTAAGCTGAGCAAAATATGTTCGCTGGCATCTGTGTACTTCTCTGGCTTTATCAAATTCCTTCTCTTAATTATTTTTCAACACCAAGAGCAGGGTGCTGGGCATAGTTGAGATGTATATTTAGTCTGCTTGCAGCCTCTCATGCCCATATTGAAGGTACCTTGACTCAGCACTGTCCATTCATTCTGTAACACAGGCTGCAAAGTAACAAACACATATTACTATATATTATTTTTAATTAATTTTATAGCTTGAGATCTCTCAAGATACATAAACAAGTTTTTGATCACAAGTCAAACTGCATCTTACAGTGGTCTCCACCTGCACACAGTGGATACAGACATGTTGGGGGTAAACCAATATACATGAACAATGCAGCCTTCAGTGCAACATCAATTAATTAGGAACAAGAGGAATCTCTGTACTTCAGGCCTCAGTGGTCACTACCTACTGGTCACTTGATATCTTGTATTCTCATGAATATTAGTTCAGGAAACAACATGGCTGCCTCACTGCATACATGAAGGGTGTAATTTAAAGAGGACCTGTCATGTTTTACAAGCCTGTTTCACATGGGAGTGATCAACATACTAAGAACATACCGAGCAGCGATCTGTCCCTCCAGATGAGATCAACATGTCAGCCGGGCTGTTTACCACACTGGCCGGGTTGTTCAACGTGATAACCACCAACACCATGGAAGCAATTGATTCTGGAGGGACAGTCCTGCCGTCCCACATTTAAGGACTTTTGTCCTGATTCGGTGACAGTTGGGAGATATGTCCCACTGAGTGATGCCCCTTCAATGTCACAAGTACTAGTGGCCGGTGTGTGCAGCACCTAAGGGATGTTTTTAGGGGAGCAGGCTGGGGACGTCCCAGCACTTCCAAAGCCAATGGGGCATATTTAAGAAAGCACAATAGTGCTCTTACCGTGAAATTAAGGTCCCTCTGTGTCCTCCGCATATTTATAAAGGGTGCATCGTAGCAGATATCGTGGATATATGCTGCTTTGCACTCCTCTACGTTTTTGGGAGCAGTCACCGAATAGTATGGTGACTTCTCTTGGCCGTAATCTAACATGTTCCGAAAAAAACTATTTTTTGGGGGGAAACTTGTCTTGATAATGTACGCCAGCTGAAGCTGGCGCTTATTATCATAAATGTCAGATTTCAGTGCTGTCAGATTTCAGTGCTGTCAGCTCTGGTCCGAAGAGCAGAGCTGGACAGCGCATGTGTGGAGGGATCACATGATCCCTCGCTGTCATTCACCGCTGTCTCTGCAACTATAGTTGCAGAGACAGATCGGGGATGGTTTTTTTTGCGCATGTGCAGTTTTTCGAACTGCACATGCGCAGTTCCAGAGTAAAGAAAAATGAAGAACACCTGGAGGAGATCCGTGGACACCGCATTCGGAAGAGGCGGGGTAAGTGTGATTTTTTTTTATCACAGGAACAGCAGTTTATCGCAACTGCTGCTTCTGTGATCCGTTTTTAATAAATCTGAGAAATAGTTCAATCCTTATCCATGCGATAAGGATTGATAACTATTGTTCATTTTTGCCGATGATTGATAAATGTGCCCCAATGTGAGGTGACCATGGCCCTTCCTTGTGCGCACACAATAACACTTTATTACATTACCTGCTTCCAATTCCTTCCGCCTTCTATCCAAACTACATCTCCCAGAATGCAGCTCGGCATTGACAAGGGTTGCCGGGAAAGCGGGCTCTATAATAAAGCGGACATCTCAGCCACAAGTAGCTTATTGGACAGCAGGTGGCGATGTTGTAATACTAAACTAGCTGAGAAGTAATTTCTCTCATGAATGGTGTTTCTACTTTATAACGTGTTTGTTTCAAGTTTCACAAGAACTTTATAAGCATTAAAGCACCATTATAAAATTAAACAACACTTTTTTTTCCATTTAAAAGCAAAGTAATATAGTTTCAGAGACGACACAAAACAGGAGAGGAAGGGTTTTAGTATCACATTATTTATACTAATTTCATGTTTAAGAGGTATAGAAATACTCTTCTAGTTTTTTTCTTCCCATTAATTCACTGCTAAATCTAAATATTGTATTTACAATTTTTATCACTGAAATAAATAAAAGTTTAATTCGGGCTGCATTTGGACGGACCATTGATGAGGCTGAAGAATACACCATCATACCCAGACCACCAAACTCTCCTTTACTGAAATTCAAAACTGAGGGAAGAGATACACAAATTAAACTGTTGCGGTACTGTAAGTCTCAGTGTAGAAGGGTATCCTGAGGAAGACAGCACTGGAGCCAACAAGGAGGTTAAAAAAGAAGAGGATTCTGCTTACTAGACCTCTGATCAAGGGCAGGTAAGTCTGGGCTCCCGTACGCTCTCACCGGGATTGACAACAGCGAATCTGAACATGATAGCGGTCAGCCAATCAATGGCCAGCCAGTCCCGGCTCTTAGTCGACCATTTGAATTTTGCTGAGTCCAGCGCAGCCTGAAGAGGACAGAGTCACTTCAATCAATTTCAGCACCGAACAGGAGAAGAGGCACCATTGGCTGGAAGGACTGGAAGAAGTGGAAACGGTTGGAGAACATCTGATTCCTGCGCGGAGCAGGTAACTATGATTTACATAATGTGGGCACATCTATAGGCACTAGGACCGTGGAGTAGATAGTCATGTACAAGGCCCGGGGGCTTTTTAGGTGTATTTCAAGACATTAATATTTGGGGTACAATTGGCCAGGCCATGACCCTGGGGGCCGGGGTGGATTCAGGCTTGGAGCCTGTCCTGCATTTATTAGGTTTAGAGCCTAGGTTGGGCACGTGAGTCAGGCTTAGAGCCTGTAGCCATATAATAATTTGGCACTATGCCTACGTCTGTATCACCACTAACCACCAGGGACTGTTCCCCTCGCTCGTAAGATCCGTTTAGAGATACGTGCCCACTAGCATAGAATCCACTGTCACCACCATGTTTACACCAAGCTGTCCGCATGTAAGTAAGAGGGGTATACGCACTGTTACCCCAATTGTACTATTTGTGTTTCTGTGTTTTGCCCTCACAGCTGCTGAGAAGCAGAGTACACGGCCATCAAAGAGACATGACGCTCCAGGTGATTGGTCTCTGTCTTTGCTGCTTGTTTGTTCTTGTGTGTTTTGTGCTGGTTTCTGGCAGGGTGTTTTGCCGATCGGTGCCTATGGATAGGTGAACCTGAGTATGGCAAGACCGTGAGGAATCAAAGATAATTAATACACCCCCATGTGGTGCCTGTTTGCGGATATCCCTGTGGTCAGAGCTGGATTAAGGTTCTGGTGGGCCTGGGGCACTTAAGACAGGGGTGTCCCCTATTGTCTGATATGGTCTTCATTTTAGACAAATAAACAGGCAATACTGTGTGCACTACTGATAGGTGCACGCATCTCTGATATCACGAGCAGTACAGTGTGAAGCAGGACTTACCTCCCCACTGTCCTTGCAGACAGACCAAATTCTGACTAAGCGAGACAGTCACCCAAATTCTGCGCTGCCCCATCATCTTCAGGACAGTTGGCAGATGGTCGTGCTCTCTCCTACCTGATCTTGTCACATTCCACCACCTGCGGCTGCTGGTGTCTTTAGATCAGTTGCTGCTTGTGTGGATTCTGGGATGTCGGGGCCCTATATGGGGGGGGGGGGGGGGTGTGGGGAACGGGTACATAAAGTTTAGGAGTCCCCAAACAGTTCTATTAATAAATCCATAGCACCCCCTTTAATAATTAGGCCTCCCTCCCTGCAACCAGCCCTACATTTGAAATTAAGTAAAATGAATACAATTCACATTTAATAATAAGGGTGTGCACCGGCCACTTTTAGTGTTTTGAGTTCTGATTAGCTTTAGGTTTTGGGTTCTGATTTGTTTTGCCAAAACACCCGACTCAAGGTTTTGGTTCTGATTTAGGGTTTTCGGCTCTGAATTTTTATTTTTTTTTAAGAATAAAAACTGTTTGTTTTTTTTTTTTGTTGTTTTTCACTCCTACGCTATTATTAACCTCTATAACATTCAATAACAATAATTTCCACTGATTTCCAGTCTATTCTAAACACCTCACACCTCTCAATATTGTTTTAAGGCCAAAAGGTTGCACCGAGATAGCTGGATGTCTAAGCTAAGCGGCACAAGTGGGCGGCACAAACACGTGGCCCATCTAGTAGTGGCACTGCAGTGGCAGACTGGATGGCAGTTTGAAAAACTAGGCTCCAAAGAGCACATAATGCCAAAAAAAGAGGTGCAAGATGGAATTGTCCTTGGGCCCTCCCACCCACCCTTATGTTGTTGAAATAGGACATGCACACTTTAACAAACCAATCATTTCAGCGACAGGGCCTACCAAACAACTGTGGCTGAAATGATTGGTTTGTTTGGGCCCCAACACCAAAAAAGCTATTCATCTCTCCCTGTACAAACTAAACAGGCTCTACTGAGGCAAGATGTCGTCCTCATCCTCAACCTCTGATTCCTCTCCCCCTACATTGTGTACTTCCTCCTCCTCACACATTATCAATTTGTCCCCGCTGGACTCCACAACCACAGGTCCCTCTGTACTATCTGGAGGGCAGTGCTGTACTTGATTGAGGAATTGATAATTCATTTTTATGAACATCATTTTTTTTTAACGTTATGAGGAAGCAACCTCCTTCGCCGCTCACTGACCAGGTTCCCCGCTGCGCTAAAAACTCTTTCCGAGTACACACTGGAGGGGGGACAACTAAGGTAAAATACAGCCAGTTTGTACAGGGGCTTCCAAACTGCCTTTTTTTTCCTGCCAGTAAGAATATGGACTGTGTGACATGTCTACTTGGATGGTGTCAGCAAAGTAATCCTCCACCATTTTTTCATTTTTGACAGCATCCAATGCAGCTGATCGAGATTGTGTTGGAAATTGACGAGGAGGGTTTTGCTGGTGTGCATACATCAGGACCAAGGGATTTAGGTGTCCCTAGACTGCTGACGGTCCTAGCCACAGTTCCTGAACTAAACACTGAATTATGAAGGTTATTCAGGTGACATATGAGGGAGGGTGTCCCTAGGTGGCCAAGATCCTTACCCCTGCTTAATTGAGCTTTACCTATGGCCATACATTTCTTGTCCGGATTGGGATATAAATAATTCCAGACCGAAGAGGTGGATTTCTTGGTCTTCTGGCCAGGCATGACAATGGGCTTTTTCTTCCCATGTACAACAACTGTCCCCCCCCCCCCCCCCTGGTGGCTCATTTAAGATAACCAATTCAGCATCCTCCTCGTTAAGTTCCTCCTCAGCGCCAGCTACATCAATATCCTTATCCCGGTGTACAACATTGACACCTTCATTATCCAAACCTGGATCTACACTGTGGGTGATCCTTCCAGCATATGCAGAGGGCGTGCTGCAAATGGTGGTAGGAGCCACCTCTTCCCGTACAGTGATGGGAAGGTCAGGCTTCACAACCACTAACACCCTTGGACTCGCCTTGGGGATTTGTGATGTCATCTGTTTAAAAGGCAAAGTTGTTTGCTGTGCTGTTGATGACAGCTTAACTCTCTTAATTTTTTTTTGGAGGGGGGGGAGGAGGAGGGCTTAGATCCTTGGGTGAAGCTAAATCATTTATCCTTAACACGGGCCAGGGCCTAAGCCGTTCCTTGCCACTCTGTGTCGTAAATGGCATATTGGCAAGTTTACGTTTCTCCTCAGATGTTTTTAATTTCCTTTTTTTGCTAATTTTAGTGAACTTTGGGTTTTTGGATTTTACATGCCCTCTACTAGGAGATTGGTAATCGGCCTTGGCAGACAACATTGATGGCATTTCATTGTCTATGTCATGACTAATGGCAGCAGCTTCAGCATTAAGAGGAAGTGGGTCTTGATCTTTCCCTACTTTATCCTCCAAATTTGTGTACTCCATTATAGTTTAATTTCTGGTACCAATATTTCTGGCCTGCAAGAACAGTGAGCGTATTTCAATTTTGCATAATATTTCTGGACTGCAAGAACAGTGAACGTAGGAAAATATTGCAGTACTAATATTTCTGGACTGCAAGAACAGTGAACGTAGGTAAATATTGCAGTACTAATATTTCTGCACTGCAAGAACAGTGAAAGTATTTTAATTTTGCAGTACTATTATTTCTGGACTGCAAGAACAGTGAACGTAGGTAAATATTGCAGTACTAATATTTCTGCACTGCAAGAACAGTGAAAGTATTTTAATTTTGCAGTACTAATATATCTGGACTGCAAGAACAGTGAACGTACGTAAATATTGCAGTACTAATATTTCTGGACTGCAAGAACAGTGAGCGTACGTAAATATTGCAGTACTAATATTTCTGGAATGCAAGTACAGTGAACGTACGTAAATATTGCAGTACTAATATTTTTGGACTGTAAGAACAGTGCATGTAGGTAAATATTGCAGTACCAATATTTTTGGCCTGCAAGAACAGTGAACATAGGTATATATTGCAGTACTAATGTTTCTGGACTGCAAGAACAGTGAACGTAGGTAAATATTGCAGTACTAATATTTCTTGACTGCAGGGACAGTGACCGTAGGTAAATATTGCAGTACTAATATTTCTGGACTGCAGGAACAGTCACCGTAGGTAAATATTGCAGTACCAATATTTCTGGCCTGCAAGAGCAGTGAACATAGGTATATATTGCAGTACTAATATTTCTGGACTGCAACAACAGTGACCGTAGGTAAATATTGCAGTACTAATATTTCTGGACTGCAAGAACAGTCACCGTAGGTAAATATTGCAGTACTAATATTTCTGGCCTTCAAAAACAGTGAACATATTTACATTTTACAGTACTAATATTTCTGGACTGCAAGAACAGGTAACGTATGTAATTATTGCAGTACTAATATTTCTGGACTGCAAGAAAAGTGAACATATGTAAATATTGTAGTACTAATATTTCTGGACTGTAAGAACAGTGAAAGTATTTTAATTTTGCAGTACTAATATTTCTGGACTGCAAGAACAGTGAACATATTTTATTTTGCATAATATTTCATGACTGCAAGAACAGTGAACATAGGTAAATATTGCAGTACTAATATTTCTGGACTGCAAAAACAGTGAATGTATTTTAATTTTGCAGTACTATTATTTCTGGACTGCAAGAACAGTGAACGTAAATAAATATTGCAGTACTAATATTTCTGGCCTGCAAGAACAGTGAACGTAGGTGAATAAGTACTAATATTTCTGGACTGCAAAAACAGTAAACGTAGGTAAATATTGCAGTACTAATATTTCTGGCCTGCAAGAACAGTGGACGTATTTTAAATGTTGAACATTGTTGAAACCGTCATGGCGCTTTATACAGAGGCGGGTTTGGAAACATCATTTCTGGCCGTTTGGACGGCGGGTTTAGCCTTAGTAAATCCAGTGATAGCTAAACTGCCGCCAAACCCGCCGAAAGTCGGCGGGTTTACAAACATGCCTGTTAGTAAATCTAGCCCTAAGTCTATATATCTTCTGTATACCCTTATCTGTGAGAAGAAAAACAAGATAGTTATCTTAAAACAGCAAACAGAACAAAAATTTTCATTCTTTACCATCGGCTAGCGATTAGGAGAGCAAACATTTGACAACATAAAACAAAACAAGCAAAAATAACAACAATTACCTTTTAAAATCAGTTTATTTCTTCTAAAAGTACACATTACTACTTTCCACAGATTATTACTTGCCTTGCCTGGTCCTAATTTCCTAGCCTTGGCTCTAATATTTTCTTTACAATCTTTCCTCAAATGTCCCTTCTTAAGACAGTTAAAACACTTCAAAGATTTCTGTTTCTTGCGTCCCTTTATAGTGGTTTTTATAATTCTGAGGTTGTGGATGTAGTTTTTCTAACGCCTGGATACGCAACATCATTAACCTATCACTCTGTGCTTTTTCCTTTTTACATATATTATCATGTTCTATAGCATGCTCTCTAATATCATTTACCGTGAGACCTCTCCAATTAGGAAAAGAGGTTTTTATCCAGGTCCTTAGATCCTCCCGGAGGCCGTCCATTAGTACTGCAACAGCTATCTTTCTGTAAAGTGGATTCACCCTTATATCCAATATTCCTGTGTACTTAATCATGGCCGCTAGAGCCCTTGAAAAATAATCAGTTGTATTCTCATTACCTTTTTGTTTGATGGCATATATTTTGCCCCATTCCATAGTCACTGGAAAATATATGTCCAACTCTGTGATTATACGTCCAATATTATCCTGATTGTCATCCTCAGTTAAGGGTTTATCCTTCTCTAACCTACAACCCTTAATGAACTTTTGTACATCAGTATCGAGAGGAAGACAAGCTCTAAACAACACTCGCCAATCCTTATTAGTAGGCTCATGTGCATTACCTAAATGTCTAATAAATTTCTGACACTTGGCCAAATCTTTTCTAGGATCAGGGAAATCAGACATAATTGTTAATAGTTCCGTCTTAGTCCATGGAAAATACATGGCTACCTGTTTCATGGGAACTACACCATCTCTGTCCGCTTTCCCATTGGGAACTGCTGTTGTGCGGACAGGATATAAGCCTACCAAATCACTATGTTCTGAACTAGTTGCTGGAATCGCTGTTGCAGTACAATGAATGTCTTCCCCTTTGATAACCTTTACATTATTCTCACCAATTTCAGCTACTGCCCCTGCTGGTGGAACCATTCCCTTTCCTTGTCCGTGTATGTTACTGGCATGGGCAATGGCTGAAATGACTGTGGGTACATTTTCTTCCTTTAAAACATTACTTAAGACATTATACAAGTTACTAGTTACAGTTTTCACATTTTTGGTACTATCCGCCCCGACCGAATTTGTCGGGGGCGTGTTTGCGCTCAGTTTTCCACGCTTTGCAACGCACACTTCCGTAATACTTGTTTCCGGTACGCTTACTTCCGCTGACCACGCGCTCCCGTGTCACGTGTACCCTTCTTGTTGCCACAAATTTAAACAGTCATCATGTTCAATTCTCGTTTTTGTTGATTTAATCAACCACACTTTATCTCTAACATTATTTAACACCTCTGAGTCAAGACTACCTATGTTTGGGAAAGGTTTCACACACTCCCGGGTCATCTTGACCCATTTGTCGCAGTATGCCGTTGCATACGCACCGTATTTATTATAGATAACATACTTTGCAGAACCAACCGGCCATTCATTAGGCAGCACAACATGAACTATCTCTAGCGTTTGCTTCGCATCCATTATGAAAACAACCTATTTCTCAACGCTACACAAAAAATACTTTTACCTGTTCTCCTTTCAAACAGAGCTTACTAGAGATTTTTTTTATTCGTGGACGTTTTCAACAGGCATGTCCCCTTAAAGATATCAATGCCCTTCCTAGTTTGAGTACTTTACCACTGTTAGCAACCGATATCAATCAAGAATATCAGTGGTTGCAGCGTATTTCCTCCCACATCTCCCAAGTCGCAATCACGGCTGCACTAAATCAACCATGCGGTCCGACCGCACCGCTTACGGATACTAACTATCTGTAAGCTTTGCGATTAATATTTGGGAATGCCGCGAAAACCTGCTATTTTCGTTTTGAGTATGCTATGCATGCTCTGTGGTGTGTCTTTATCACCTGCTTTTTGTTAGAACAGAACACCACTCACACAAAGGTTTCTTTATATCCTGCTCAGCCCTAGAACAGAACCTTTGTTGTCAGGTCACCTTTTTTACCATGCCCCGTCAGACACACCTGAACAAAAGCGCTATCAATTTTAAATAGTTCCACACTGCCCTCCCAATACTTAATCAAGGCCCTGCCATGCGGTCAAACCGCACTGCTCAGAGATACTAGTTATCTGTGAACATTGTGATTAGTATTAGGCACACGTGTAATTAGGGCTGCCAAGAAGAATTCAGGGCCCGGGTACAACAAATTCATGGGGCCCCCCTCATATTCAAGTAAGACCCCAAATGTTTTTGCGCCGCCTCATGGCGGCGCAAAAAAAATTAGGTGTATGGTCATACATTCAGGGGCGTGGCTAGCCAAATGGCGGTGCAAAAATTTTGGGAGGTGTGGTCATGCATTTGGGGGCGTGGCAAACGTGCCATTGGGGCGTGGCTAACATAAAAACCACTAGGCTCTCAATTCGCCGGAGCGTCACATATGTTCAAGCACTCCTGACTTTCAGGACATCTACCACCACAGTGTAGTATACAAACAATGCAGTGTGTACACAAACAGTTCAGTCTTGGCCTACACCTTACATTGGGCACAACATTCACCAAAAATTGGTATTGTCCCTACTAGAATCACAACATTTCACACACTGTGCTGCTCTCTCCTACCTGTTCTTCTCACTTTCTCCACCTGTGGCTGCTGGTTTCTTTAGTTGTGGCTTGTCCGGATCCAGGAATGTTGAAGGACCTATTTTGAAAAAAAAAATGGCTACATTTAGAAAATTACAGCCAGCCCCGGCCTTAAATCAATAGCACTCACGATTAATAATTAGGCCTTCCTCCAGCCCCAACATTAAAATAATAGTATTCACATTTAATAAATAAACCTATTTCACTTCCTGCAAACAGCCCCAGCAATACCTATTTCCCGCAACCATCACTGCCATTAAATAATTCATAGTCACATTTAATAAATAGACCTCATTCTCCCTAAACTCACCCCAAGATTCAATAGCCCCCAAACCACCCCATCTTAAATTAATAGTCCCTACTATTAAATTGCCTCACCATCACCCTACAAACAAAATAGCGCCCATTAATTAGCCGCCACCTACCTCACACACACTACATTGCAACAAGCCCCCTGTGCCATCACACACATTACTGTGCCCCTTCATCACAACTACACTGTACCCCCTTATGCTCACACTGCGACCTCCATGCTGCTTTTCCCCCTTCTTTTTTACTTTGTGCCTCTCTCCCACTTTTTTTATTCCTCTGTTCCTCTCTCCCACTTTTTTTCCTCCTCTGTTCCTCTCTCCCACTTTTTTTTCCTCCTCTGTTCCTCTCTCCCACTTTTTTTTCCTCCTCTGTACCTCTCTCCCACTTTTTTTCCCTCCTCTGTTCCTCTCTC
The DNA here is from genome assembly GCF_038048845.1 of Mixophyes fleayi. Taxonomy (NCBI): domain Eukaryota; kingdom Metazoa; phylum Chordata; class Amphibia; order Anura; family Limnodynastidae; genus Mixophyes; species Mixophyes fleayi. Next base: position 332,834,025 of record NC_134405.1, on the reverse strand, counting down.
CCCAATTTTTTTTTTTATTCCCCTGTGGCTCTCTCCTTTTTTTCCTCCTCTGTTCCTCTCTCCCACTTTTTTTTTATTACTCTGTGGCTCTCTCCTTTTTTTCCTCCTCTGTTTCTCTGTCCCCTTTCTTTATAGTACTGTCCCTCCCTGTTTTCCTCCCCTAGCCTCTCCGTTTCTTTACTTACCTTTTGTCAACTTCTTTCTTTTCTTTTCTGCTCTTCTGTCTCCTCTTCTGTCTTCTTTCTTCATGCTGGCTGTGGCGCTCCTCACTGACTGACAGGCGTGACTTGATGACGTCACGCCCGGCAGTCAGTGTGAATGGAGGAGAGGAGGGACACGGCGCCGCGCGATCACGTGAGTATTTTTTTAATTATTATTTATTTTTTCTTACAGCTCCCAAGAAACCCAAGACCCCCCCCCCCCGCGAAAAAAAAAAAAAAAGTAAAAAAAAAAATACCGCAAGAGAGAAAAATAAAATAAGAAAATAAATAAATTAAATAAATTTTATTAGCAGCGAGGGCCCGGCCCGGGCCCCCTGGCATGGCCGGGCCCGGGTAAACTGTACCCGCTCCCCCCCCCCTCTCGGTGGCCCTGCGTGTAAAAACCTATAGTTGCCTATAGTTACCAGTATATTTTTGCCTTTATGTATTCATTCACATACACACACATAACCTTTGTTTTCTGTACAGAAAATAAATTTCCCAAACAATGGCACTATCTTTTCAGAGATTTTACCAAGTGATTACACTATGCATAGCTAACAGACTATGATCATGACTGTTTACACACGTGGCAACAATACCGGAAGTTCATACACGCTAAACAGGAAGCACACATACACTAGGCAATGCAGTACCCTTTAAAACGCAAAACGACAATAAAAATAAACATTTTTCTTTCTTGTCCCTAGATTCAAATTAGCGTTCCTTCAGTCTATGCAACAACAGACATTCGGTTTCGCAATACAAAGTGAACCACAGGTCTTAAACACATTGTGTTCTTTCCTGTTATGTGACGCGTCTGTCAATCCACCCTTTGTTGAGGAACCGAATACCGTAAGCGTTGCATACCTGCCGATAACGTAACTCCTAAACTCACGAGCCCCCAATTATTAAAGTAATTCTATTGTTTTAAAATAAGCATTGCCCAATCAATTGTATGTGTTTCCAAAGCACAAGGTGGTTTATTTTATTAGATGTAAATAGTCAACAATTCAATACATGATTATATTATGATAAAGTACAGTACAGCACAGCCAATACCAAAAGATAAGTACATACCAATGCTATCGCATGCGCTCGCTGCGCACCCACGGGACCTGGTGGACAGTATATCTGTTAGAATACTGTGTCAGAGTTGACTGAGAGCCAAAGGGTGTGCAGCTATGATTATATACAGTACAGTGTTACACTTGAACAATAGAGATGACGTAGATTGTTTCTATAGGTCCAGACGTTGTGTGGGTCCAGGGTAAACAGATCATAGGCTGATTCAATCTAATGAATCCAAAGGTGGGGGTCGTCTATCCAGGGGGGTCTGCTCCTTTCATAGCCAGCATCATACAAAGGTGTATTCCCTAATATCAATAACTAAAGTATGCAATGTGTGATCTCTTCGCCGACTGCACCGGACAGCTGCTGATGAATAGGGTTTCAGTATGATACCAGACATGCCACCTTTCCCACAACCTGAACCTTGAGTATCACTGAAGTGTACATATAATATATATATATATATATATATATATATATATATATATATATATATATATATATATATATATATATATATATAAATGCTTAGTGGCGTCTGTGTGTAAAAAAAAAAAAAAGTTGCGGCGCCACCTGCTGGGCAGAGTTATACACTGACCTACTAAATTCTTAGTGTGTGTGGGGAAAAAAAAACAAAAAAGGGCTGAAATTTGGTATAAATAACTAAATGTTGTAATGCGAGTGTGTGCGTGCGTATGTTACAGTGCGATCGCATCACGCCACGTGTTACGTGGCGTACTCTTCGCAATTGCACGGCAAACCAATATTAAACCAATATTTTCGTTCATCCAATTATACGACTTTGACTATATGTGTGTGTGTGTGAGGACACCTAGCACACCAGTAAGAGACCTTATTGAGATTATATATTTGTACATGGGTTTACAGTTCATGTTATATACACTTGGATAGTGGAACAAATAGAGCACATATAGAACGTTTATTACTGATTCTCTATGAAGTGATCATTGTATCTAAGTGTGCTTATGTTGTACTTTTACACAACATCATATGTTTAAATATGCACAAACACAAAAGGCATCACAGTTGGTGGAACTATCAGCACATTTTCGAAGGACGGTGGTGAGTGTGAACACACTTCCAAATTTGCACGACATTGTTAAATTATTGTTGGTGAGTTTTAGGAAGTTTATAAAACAAAATCTACCGATACAAAGTGCTTTGCTACAATATATGATTGTGCGAGTGCAGATGTTGTTGCAATACTTTATCTGAAGGTCAGAAATTGCAGTCATGTAAGATTTATTATTAAAATCTAGTGATTATCATTATAAATAAGTATGAGTCATCAAGCTATAGGAAGCTTGTATTGCCTGTTGTTCTCCGATTCCCTGTACTTTCAAGTGTCAATCTAGCATCTCTCTCTTATCTATAAAAGTTATGTGGAACAATAGCATCACCGTGTGGTCAGTATTGATAGCTGCCTGTGTTTTTCCTTTTCAGATACATCGTCATTTTTAGGTCTGGTAGCATGTATAATACTTTATACTGTAACCAATTTTAATTCGAGAGCCTGCCTGTAATCGGATTAATTCAGATTTATCTAGTAAGCAAAAATTACACGCATTTGAAAGAGCCAATGAAATGTGTTTAAATCAATCAATTTTGAATGGCTGGCCCTCGAAATCTAAGGGGAAAGAGCAGCTTCTCGTCACTCCTTTATACACAGCACAAAGGCTCTTCTCGGAGCCACCTAATCCTCTCTCTACAGCAAGTGAGACCCCATCTCACTGCTTTCTACTACACGAAGCCGCTGATATATGTGGTTGAAAGGATCCATGGAGCAGTTCCAATGAGAATAAAGGCTACGTGCATAATTTAGAGCTGAAAATGTGTATGAAACGGGACAGCTAAATTGTGGGAAACCGTATCTGGCTCAAAAGTAGAACTACCAGGGAACCTTTGATTACCCAGATAAAACGAATAGTAATGTGTATAGAGCTCTAGTAAGAAAACGTGGGTGGCTCTGAAAAGAGCCTTTGTGTTGTGGGGGTGTCAGTGGGGAGTAAATCACTTGCTCTTAGCTGCCTTGTGGCTCTCGGTCTTCTTGGGCAGCAGCACGGCCTGGATGTTGGGCAGGACGCCTCCCTGGGCGATCGTCACCCCACCGAGCAGCTTGTTTAGCTCTTCATCGTTGCGCACAGCCAGCTGCAGGTGGCGGGGGATGATGCGGGTCTTCTTGTTATCACGGGCGGCATTTCCAGCCAACTCCAGAATCTCAGCCGTCAGGTACTCGAGCACGGCGGCCAGATAGACAGGAGCTCCGGCTCCCACACGATGAGCATAGTTCCCCTTCCTCAAAAGACGGTGAACACGGCCAACAGGAAACTGAAGACCGGCCCGAGATGAGCGAGTCTTGGCCTTAGCCCGGGTCTTACCGCCTTGTTTGCCTCTACCAGACATGTTATGCTCAGGTTAATTCAATACACACGAGTAGCAAACTCCGCCTTCATTCCTTTATTTATATGTTCGAAAAACAAACGACTGCATCTGTGATTGGTCCGTTTTCAGACTGGCCAGTGACAAAAATGTTCGGGCACTCACCAATCAGCACAGGGAGAAGGGGTATAGCTTTTCTAAAGATCCCGTGACAGAACTAACCAATAGCGCCTAGAGCTGAAGATAAGGTTAATTTACATAGACTGCCTATAAATACAGCGATTGTGGGCGGTGCTAGTAATAGTTTCTTTACACTCTGTCGAGATCTTGTTATTGCAATGCCTGAACCAGCCAAGTCTGCACCTGCGGCCAAAAAGGGCTCCAAGAAAGCCGTGACCAAGACCCAGAAGAAAGATGGGAAGAAGCGTAGAAAGACCAGGAAGGAGAGTTATGCTATCTACGTGTACAAGGTGCTGAAGCAGGTCCACCCTGATACCGGCATCTCCTCCAAGGCCATGGGTATCATGAACTCCTTTGTTAATGACATTTTTGAGCGCATCGCAGGCGAAGCCTCCCGCCTGGCTCACTACAACAAGCGCTCCACCATCACCTCCCGGGAGATCCAGACCGCTGTGCGTCTACTGCTGCCCGGTGAGCTGGCAAAGCACGCCGTGTCTGAGGGCACCAAGGCCGTCACCAAGTACACCAGCGCCAAGTAATCTGCAATCTCTGTTCTAAGATAACACAAAGGCTCTTTTAAGAGCCACCCAAATCTTCTCAATCGAGGCTATGACATTTGCTAGATCCCGCATGTTCTTTGTGGTGTTTTGTATCTCCGCGAAACCATCACATTTCAAGCTACTCGTTCTTGCAATACCCCACATATTGTTCCTTACGCTTTAATCACTGCCTAGCATTTCCCTTCAGATCATGTAAGGGCCGATATTTGTAACGCTGTGCAGCCCAAGGTCTTTTAATAACGTGAATAACAGGTCTTGAGTAATAGATGTTCTAAAACTGCCATGCGTAGAATCTAGATGAAATAAGTGGTATATGGGGGTATGTTTGTGCTCTAGGACATGGACATACTACAACTCTTTGAAGATTGAGTGGGTGGCTCTCAAAAGAGCCTTTTTGTTTTTCAACATGGCAAAGAAATTGGCCTCCGAAACCGTACATAGTGGAGACCTAAGCGATTGAAAAAGGGGCTTTCCCAGCTTTCTCGTATCTAATGGATGCATCACTCGCCGCCCATATAGACTCTTGAATAGAGAAAACTTGGTGGACTCCTGAGATACCTCGTTAAATGTAAAGAGGAGCTGTTGCAGGGTCTCCTCCCTCCGTGCTGACATATGTGCAGAGAAAATGTTTAACGCACCATTGCAACACCAATCACATTACCAATTAGTTCGTGGATAGGGGGATGGTATGCTAGGGTCTTACCACAAGATTTTCCCTGTAGAGTCTTTATAATTTCCCCAGGATACGTATTTCTCAATTCCTGTGGGAAACCCACCCTGAAAGAACCACTGCTTCTAGATACGAGGTGGTAATCAATATTTTTTTCATTTTGGCTTGTATGGGGCAGGAAGAATATAATGTCTTTCTCAATCGATGCTATGACACCCTTTGTATTATTACCCCGTTTATTATGTTGCTTTGTATTTTTTGAAAGTCTCCTGGTTACGTTTCCCTGTACTCGTCCCCCAACATGTAAACCCGTTCCACAGCTGGGATTTACGCTCATTTGACTACACGTTGTAAAAGCATAGATTAGTGGTCTTCGCCTACTTTATACAATGGTTGAGACGGATGTCTGCGGTGTAACTCCCGCACTCAGAACAGGCTGCGAGTGATGGTGTCACTATTCACTCATGTATTGGATCTACGTGTAACAAAGCCGTGGGGTGATATGCTGTAGTATCTTAAAATGCTACAGACCTATTCCTCCAGTAATCATGGGCATAATAGTAAACTTACAGCTCTTTGAAGACTGAGTGGGTGGCTCTTAAAAGAGCCTTTGTGTGTAATGGGATACAGAGAAATTAACCTCCAAACCCGTACAGAGTGCGACCCTGACGTTTCAGGGCATACACGACATCCATGGCTGTGACAGTCTTTCTCTTTGCGTGCTCTGTGTAAGTGACGGCATCACGGATCACATTCTCCAGGAAGACCTTCAGGACACCGCGGGTCTCCTCGTAGATGAGCCCAGAGATGCGCTTCACACCTCCCCTACGAGCTAAACGACGGATAGCTGGTTTAGTGATGCCCTGGATGTTATCACGGAGCACCTTCCTGTGCCTCTTAGCACCGCCTTTCCCGAGCCCCTTGCCTCCTTTACCGCGTCCAGACATGATTTGCACTGCTGGCGTTGCCTAATCAACTGATGTGAATTGGTTGTACAGCAAACTTCTTTAATACAGTTAAGTCGGACCTGAAAGGACACAAAGTATAGAGGAAGAAATGGGCGTGTCATTTGATAATTATTGCTACATGTGGCTTTCGTTCCCCTTGCCGATTGGCTGAACGAGCAGCCGTTAAAGATTTTAAAATTCCCGCCGCGTCGCTTATAGTCATTGTAGTGTTTAGCTTATGATCTTATTTAATTTAGTTTCTCATTTTAGCTGAATGGTTATCTGTCTGTTTTTTTCAAGTTGTGTGACGGCATTTTATTATGTAGAAATTACACATTTTAGAGTTTTAATCTGCAATCTATAACACTGGTCGGTTGTTAACATATATTGATGATGAAAGTAATAATATATTTGTAATATAAGGTGGTAGCAGTGTAGTTATCTGTCGTGTTTCAGTTGGATCTAATCTTGTATTCCTTTAAATACCTTTGAATTTACTAGTGACAGGCTCTGTACATTTTTAACTGCAGCCACAAATAAAAACACTAAATATAATATGACTTATTTGAATAATGCATTAGAATGAGGATTTCTGCCTGAAATTGACTTTTTAAAGCGTAGAACCAGCCTAGTGTATGTCAAATGACAGCAACATCTGTAATGATATAAAGATATAAAAAAAAAACAACTGGACTTCAATGGTTATTTTCAAAACACCGCAAGCTCTGGTGAAGTAACGCTCTCATGTGGCGAGAGCAGGATGCTGGGCAGTACTGACTGTGCAGCAATCCCTGTACCCCATATTGAAAGTACCTTGTTTGTAATGTCTAATTTCACGCATTTAGAATTCTTAAATGTGTCCAGGTTGAGACCTTTCTGTGCTTGCTGGCTATCCGGGATTGCCCATTTAGTCCGCAGATGACTGGGAGGTGACCACCACTGTGTTTTAATAAAGGTTATTCCTCCCTTAGTTTCGCCAGTGTATGTGCCACAATGTATTGTTACTAATGTATATTGTATGCTTTATGAGAGCCGACAGAATTAAATATGTTGTGTTGGCACCGGTACCTGGTCTGCAGAAGAACTATAGCCAGTGGTCAACAGATTTCTAATGAGAAGCCCGGACAGCACAGCCTGCTCTAGAGGCGCTAAATACCGGTCAGGCAGCTGACACTAGTCGGGTCAGAGTTCCTTCTAGCCGCCTAGATGCAGCAGGGAGCACGGGGCAGTTAGAGAGCAGCCAGGTGCAGTTTGGTAACAGAAGGTAAGGACAGAATGATTTACTGACATACGAGATCTAAAAGGCATTTCATTCATGTTTGCTGAAAGCGAACACGTTATGTTTATAGACGGGTACCCGGACAGTAAGAGCTGCACGTGGGCTTGTGTTTGCAAGGAACACAAAGAGCAGCGGGATCCAACAAGTGTCATAGCCTCGATTAAGAAGATTTGGGTGGCTCTTAAAAGAGCCTTTGTGGCAACTCGGAAAGGAGGAATTTGCAGATTACTTGGCGCTGGTGTACTTGGTGACGGCCTTAGTGCCCTCAGACACGGCGTGCTTGGCCAGCTCACCGGGCAGCAGTAGACGCACAGCGGTCTGGATCTCCCGGGAGGTGATGGTGGAGCGCTTGTTGTAGTGAGCCAGGCGGGAGGCTTCTCCTGCGATGCGCTCAAAAATGTCATTAACAAAGGAGTTCATGATACCCATGGCCTTGGAGGAGATGCCGGTATCAGGGTGGACCTGCTTCAGCACCTTGTACACGTAGATAGCATAACTCTCCTTCCTGGTCTTTCTACGCTTCTTCCCATCTTTCTTCTGGGTCTTGGTCACGGCTTTCTTGGAGCCCTTTTTGGCCGCAGGAGCAGACTTTGCTGGATCAGGCATTCTTAAAACAAATACTGGTCAGTGAGTCAGCGACTATTACTTGCACCTCCCACAATCGCCCTATTTATAGGCAGGCCATGTAAATAAGACTTATATCCAGCTCTATATGCTATTGGCTAGTCATGTCATGTGATGTGTTTCAATATCATACCCACCTCTATCTTATACGGATTGGTGGATACCTGAACATCAGCTGCATTGGCTAGTCCGAAAACAGACCAATCAGAGATGCAGGAGTTTGTCACTGAAAGGTATAAATAAAAGGATGAGGGAGGAGTTTAATCACAGTAGTTTATTACGAAATACGCAACTGAAAATGTCTGGTAGAGGCAAACAAGGCGGAAAGACCCGGGCTAAGGCCAAGACTCGCTCATCTCGGGCTGGGCTTCAGTTTCCAGTTGGACGTGTTCACCGTCTTTTGAGAAAGGGTAATTATGCCGAGCGTGTGGGAGCCGGAGCTCCTGTCTATCTGGCCGCCGTGCTCGAGTACCTAACGGCTGAGATTCTGGAGTTGGCAGGAAATGCCGCCCGTGATAACAAGAAGACCCGTATCATCCCCCGCCACCTGCAGCTGGCTGTGCGCAACGATGAAGAGCTAAACAAGCTGCTCGGTGGGGTGACGATCGCCCAGGGAGGCGTCCTGCCCAACATCCAGGCCGTGCTGCTGCCCAAGAAGACCGAGAGCCACAAGGCAGCTAAGAGCAAGTGATTTACTCCCCACTGACACCCCCACAACACAAAGGCTCTTTTCAGGGCCACCCACATTTTCTTGCGAGAGCTTTATACATTACTTATTGCTTTATCTGGATAGTCGGAAGCTCACTGACAGTTTTACTATTGAGCTAGACGAGAAACAGCCTTTTCTCCTCAGATTCTGCTGTTCAGTCCTTCAAACTTTCATTTAATATTCCTTGCGTCCTTCAGAACGCCTGCTTTATATTTTGCTTACCACTTAAATCTGAAGCGATAATATTACTATTAGAATTTTACCTACGTAAGACCTGACAGGCTCCCGAATTAAAGTTGAAAGACTAGAAAACCATTTATTGTAAACAATCTTAAAAATTACAATGTATCTGATAAACGGCAGACGTCACTACTGATCACACGGTGGTAGTATTGATTTACACACAGTAATAGTATATAAGAGATACGTTACTACGGTGTATGACACTTGTCAGCACAGTGAATCGGAGACCAATACAAGCTTCCTATGGTGTCGATAACAAATACTTGATGATAATCACTGGATTTAAATAATCTGACATAACCGTCCAATAGGTAGCAGTTGTATAGCGTATGACCTAGTAAGAAAATAATACCGTAATATAAACATAAGGAGTTTCCGTCCTTTGCTCATTTTGTTCAGGGGCAGTAAACGGTTTATGAAGCTACACACGGGGTGTAGAAGAGCGACATAATTGCTTATAGAAAATAACCATTGTCACGGTGCACTGACGTTATGTGTATGTAACTATCAATGTGTGTGTAAACTAGTCAGATGTCTGGAGGTATTTGTTACCGGGGACCATAAGGGGTTCACATCTGCTTTGTTGAGCCAGAAGCAGTCACCACCACAGGGTAAAAGATAGAGGATGGATGGGGGGGTACATTATAGCTCAGTCAAGACCGAGTGGGTGGCTCTCAAAAGAGCCTTTGTGTAACGGGGCACCGGAGTGCGGATCTGCAGTTTTACTTCTTCTTAGGAGCTGTCTTCTTGGGCTTCGCTGCTTTCTTAGCCGGGCTCTTGGTCACTTTAGGCTTCGCTGCCTTCTTGGCCACTTTAGGCTTAGCCGCCTTCTTGGCCGGGCTCTTGGTCACTTTAGGCTTCGCTGCCTTCTTGGTCGGGCTCTTGGCCACCTTCTTGGATTTCACAGCGACTTTTGGCTTCTTTGGGCTTTTTGCAGCCTTCTTGGCAACTGCCGGTTTTTTCGCCTTTTTAGGGCTCTTGGATGCGCTCGGAGCCTTCTTGGGGGACTTGGATACTTTCTTGGCTTTGGCCACTGCTGCCTTCTTCACCGCCTTGTCCTTGCTGTCCAACTGTTTCTTGTTCAGCTTAAAGGAGCCGGAGGCACCGCTGCCTTTCACCTGGATGAGGGTTTCTTTGGTCACCAAGCTCTTGATCGCCAACTTCAGGCGGCTGTTGTTCTTCTCCACATCGTATCCTCCGGCAGCCAGAGCTTTCTTCACAGCGGCCAGGGAAATCCCATTACGCTCCTTGGATGCAGCTGCCACCTTTACAATCTGCTCAGACACGCTGGGACCGGACGCTTTGCTGCTCTTCATGGATCCTGCTGAAGCTGCTTTCTTGGGCCGCTTACTCTTGGCGGGGGCCTCTGCTGGAGGAGCAGGCGCTGCGGCTGGGACTGGCTCAGACATCCTCCAATACAAATGACTATGACTCTATGCTCAAACTGACACGTTTAGTTGTAGGACTTGTTCAACCAAGAATTTATATACAGCTCAGGGATATGCGGCCATTGGCTGAGATAAAGAACCAGCCGCTGTGTTTATTGGTGGATAGCGAAGCCACGCCCACTATTCCTTCTCTGCAGTTCCAGGATGTCTGCGATCTCTTTTGTGTTTCTTTTGAGGGAAGTAATGAGACCTTTATAGGACATATGATAGTGTCTGCTCGTTCTCCAGCTTGTCAGCTGTAAATCATGTGCTGACATTTGCTGCTGAGTAAGCTTATCAAAGGTACTAAAAACATATCCGACCTCTTTACCATCTACAACGGGTCTCATCTCTCTTATCCATACATTAATGGCAGGGTCCTACCAGATAACTCTCAATAGATGATTACCAGCAGCCTAGAGCTTGAGATAGTCAGCTGCCACAGGTAGAAACGACTGCAGATGTTCACAGACAAACACAGCTTGTTGTGTTCAGGTCATCTCAACAACCCCTTGCGGTCTGCGGGAACTGCTGGTAACTTGTCCAGCTTCCCTTCATCCCCTTCAGTTGGCATTGGGAGGAAGGGGACATTAATCGAATTTTTGCTAAGCAAACCACCTGATGTAATGAAAAGGCATTGTCCAGGGCTATTATAGCCACCTACGTATTCGGATATATAGTGACCCCAGGTCACCAGTGGTTTGGTTTTGTGCGGGAAAAATGTCTGAAACAATCAAAGCCTCCAGCAGAGGCCTCGGCCGTGGAGACTCCAAGAAGAGCAGGAAAACATTGGATCACAAATACAAATAATTGCACAGTGATTTCAGATCGATAATTTAAAACCCGTGTTTGTCATTATCAACAAGGCATAAATATAGATCTACAAAAGTGATTATATTCCTTGACGTGGTTCGAATCCTTTTACTATCCCTAGTTATTATCCCTCTCGTCTTCGCTGAATGTGATGCAATGGCACCCCCGTGTGGTCAATGTGGATAGCTTTTTTACATACATTGTAATTATCGTGACTGGAAACACTTAATTTTTTATTATTACACATCATTTAATTCGAGAGCTTGCCAGGCCTTCTTAAGTTATAATAATATATAATATTAAAAATTACGAGTCAAGTAATAAGCAAAGAATTTAGGCGGGCATTTTGAAAGTTAAGACGCAGTTTTTAAGCCAATCAATTTGAAGGGCGTTCTTAACTCATCCAATTGCATTGCAGCACACTGTATAAATAGGATTGTTAAGAATCTGCATCTTATATTCTTTATAGAATCAGTAGAACTATGGCCAGGACCAAGCAGACCGCTCGTAAGTCCACCGGTGGGAAAGCTCCCCGCAAGCAGCTGGCAACTAAAGCCGCCCGGAAGAGCGCCCCAGCTACCGGTGGTGTGAAGAAACCTCACCGTTACCGGCCAGGCACCGTCGCTCTGAGGGAGATCCGCCGCTACCAGAAGTCCACTGAGCTGTTGATCCGCAAGCTGCCCTTCCAGCGCTTGGTGCGGGAGATCGCCCAGGACTTCAAGACCGACCTGCGCTTCCAGAGCTCGGCTGTCATGGCTCTGCAAGAGGCCAGCGAGGCTTATCTGGTGGGGCTCTTCGAGGACACCAACCTGTGCGCCATCCACGCTAAGAGGGTGACCATCATGCCCAAAGACATCCAGCTGGCCCGCAGGATCCGAGGGGAGAGGGCATAAGGACTCGGCACTGACTTACACACAGCACAAAGGCTCTTTTCAGAGCCACCAAATCTTTCTCTAAACGAGCTGCAGCATTATTCTGTGTAGTAACATTTTAATCAGAAGTTATTATCTATGTGTAAAATCTCTGCATTTTGTTTGCCGATGTGGATTCTAATTACACATATTCTATATGATCAGCGCGATTAGATAATTAACACTGGGCCGTTGTTGTCCACGTCTGACTCGTTTCCTTTGTTCCCTCTGGTAATACTGTGCAATTCACGGGAATCCGTCAACATTCCCCTCCCAAAGCCAACAGCCTTTTACACAATATCTCGGGAAAAGGTGGGTGGCTCCAAAGAGCAAGCGGGTTCCGGGGTAGTGATTCACTTGCACATCCACCCAAATATGGCAAGCAGCATGTGGGGGTATAAATTAGTAGACGCATGCTGTAAACAGATTAGACCGCTCAATTTATACACGGGATGAAATCGATGTGGCCCCATTATAGCTAATATAAATTACAGACTGAACGATGGCGTCGATAATCACAGTATTGTGCAGAAACAAGTAATCATAGGTGTGTGTGTAACGTGATATTAGGGAGCTAAACCTCTCACGGTCCTGGACATTAGTCGTACAGCTCTTTACAGACATAGTGGGCGGCCCTTAGAAGGGCCTTTGTGGTTTGTAATGGGATAGACAAAGAAATTAGCCTCCGAATCCGTACAGAGTGCGACCCTGACGTTTCAGGGCATACACGACATCCATGGCTGTGACAGTCTTTCTCTTTGCGTGCTCTGTGTAAGTGACGGCATCACGGATCACATTCTCCAGGAAGACCTTCAAGACACCGCGGGTTTCCTCGTAGATGAGCCCAGAGATGCGCTTCACACCTCCCCTACGAGCTAAACGACGGATAGCTGGTTTAGTGATGCCCTGGATGTTATCACGGAGAACCTTCCTGTGCCTCTTAGCACCGCCTTTCCCGAGCCCCTTGCCTCCTTTACCGCGTCCAGACATGATGTAACTTTCAGTCAAAAATGTTCCAACTGATACAGTTTAGCTGCGCAACAAGCTTCTTTTATGCAGCTGGGTCGGACCTGATAGGGGACATAAGAGGAAGGGGGCGTGTCCAGTAGGCAGCGGTTCTTTGTACGTTGTGTGACGCGGGCTTCGGTTCCCCCCTTATCACTGATTCGCTGAGCGCTCAACCGTTTGCGAATTTAAAATTCCCGCTCAGTCGCTCCTATTGTTTGCAGTGTATAGCTTACGAAGTAAAGCAATTTAATGTCTCCTTTAGTTGATCGATTGTACATGGCTGTGTGCGCGGTTTTTGGTTGTTTGACTGCATATTATGTAAATGTAAAACATTCTAGTGGTTTAAGCTACAAGATAATCATTATGATAGTTCACAATGTAGTATTTGTAGTAAAAACCCAAAGACTAATCCTCTACAAAGTAAGCTGAGCAAAATATGTTCGCTGGCATCTGTGTACTTCTCTGGCTTTATCAAATTCCTTCTCTTAATTATTTTTCAACACCAAGAGCAGGGTGCTGGGCATAGTTGAGATGTATATTTAGTCTGCTTGCAGCCTCTCATGCCCATATTGAAGGTACCTTGACTCAGCACTGTCCATTCATTCTGTAACACAGGCTGCAAAGTAACAAACACATATTACTATATATTATTTTTAATTAATTTTATAGCTTGAGATCTCTCAAGATACATAAACAAGTTTTTGATCACAAGTCAAACTGCATCTTACAGTGGTCTCCACCTGCACACAGTGGATACAGACATGTTGGGGGTAAACCAATATACATGAACAATGCAGCCTTCAGTGCAACATCAATTAATTAGGAACAAGAGGAATCTCTGTACTTCAGGCCTCAGTGGTCACTACCTACTGGTCACTTGATATCTTGTATTCTCATGAATATTAGTTCAGGAAACAACATGGCTGCCTCACTGCATACATGAAGGGTGTAATTTAAAGAGGATCTGTCATGTTTTACAAGCCTGTTTCACATGGGAGTGATCAACATACTAAGAACATACCGAGCAGCGATCTGTCCCTCCAGATGAGATCAACATGTCAGCCGGGCTGTTTACCACACTGGCTGGGTTGTTCAACGTGATAACCACCAACACCATGGAAGCAATTGATTCTGGAGGGACAGTCCTGCCGTCCCACGTTTAAGGACTTTTGTCCTGATTCGGTGACAGTTGGGAGATATGTCCCACTGAGTGATGCCCCTTCAATGTCACAAGTACTAGTGGCCGGTGTGTGCAGCACCTAAGGGATGTTTTTAGGGGAGCAGGCTGGGGACGTCCCAGCACTTCCAAAGCCAATGGGGCATATTTAAGAAAGCACAATAGTGCTCTTACCGTGAAATTAAGGTCCCTCTGTGTCCTCCGCATATTTATAAAGGGTGCATCGTAGCAGATATCGTGGATATATGCTGCTTTGCACTCCTCTACGTTTTTGGGAGCAGTCACCGAATAGTATGGTGACTTCTCTTGGCCGTAATCTAACATGTTCCGAAAAAAACTATTTTTTGGGGGGAAACTTGTCTTGATAATGTACGCCAGCTGAAGCTGGCGCTTATTATCATAAATGTCAGATTTCAGTGCTGTCAGATTTCAGTGCTGTCAGCTCTGGTCCGAAGAGCAGAGCTGGACAGCGCATGTGTGGAGGGATCACATGATCCCTCGCTGTCATTCACCGCTGTCTCTGCAACTATAGTTGCAGAGACAGATCGGGGATGTTTTTTTTTGCGCATGTGCAGTTTTTCGAACTGCACATGCGCAGTTCCAGAGTAAAGAAAAATGAAGAACACCTGGAGGAGATCCGTGGACACCGCATTCGGAAGAGGCGGGGTAAGTGCGATTTTTTTTTTATCACAGGAACAGCAGTTTATCGCAACTGCTGCTTCTGTGATCCGTTTTTAATAAATCTGAGAAATAGTTCAATCCTTATCCATGCGATAAGGATTGATAACTATTGTTCATTTTTGCCGATGATTGATAAATGTGCCCCAATGTGAGGTGACCATGGCCCTTCCTTGTGCGCACACAATAACACTTTATTACATTACCTGCTTCCAATTCCTTCCGCCTTCTATCCAAACTACATCTCCCAGAATGCAGCTCGGCATTGACAAGGGTTGCCGGGAAAGCGGGCTCTATAATAAAGCGGACATCTCAGCCACAAGTAGCTTATTGGACAGCAGGTGGCGATGTTGTAATACTAAACTAGCTGAGAAGTAATTTCTCTCATGAATGGTGTTTCTACTTTATAACGTGTTTGTTTCAAGTTTCACAAGAACTTTATAAGCATTAAAGCACCATTATAAAATTAAACAACACTTTTTTTTCCATTTAAAAGCAAAGTAATATAGTTTCAGAGACGACACAAAACAGGAGAGGAAGGGTTTTAGTATCACATTATTTATACTAATTTCATGTTTAAGAGGTATAGAAATACTCTTCTAGTTTTTTTCTTCCCATTAATTCACTGCTAAATCTAAATATTGTATTTACAATTTTTATCACTGAAATAAATAAAACTTTAATTCGGGCTGCATTTGGATGGACAATTGATGAGGCTGAAGAATACACCATCATACCCAGACCACCAAACTCTCCTTTACTGAAATTCAAAACTGAGGGAAGAGATACACAAATTAAACTGTTGCGGTACTGTAAGTCTCAGTGTAGAAGGGTATCCTGAGGAAGACAGCACTGGAGCCAACAAGGAGGTTAAAAAAGAAGAGGATTCTGCTTACTAGACCTCTGATCAAGGGCAGGTAAGTCTGGGCTCCCGTACGCTCTCACCGGGATTGACAACAGCGAATCTGAACATGATAGCGGTCAGCCAATCAATGGCCAGCCAGTCCCGGCTCTTAGTCGACCATTTGAATTTTGCTGAGTCCAGCGCAGCCTGAAGAGGACAGAGTCACTTCAATCAATTTCAGCACCGAACAGGAGAAGAGGCACCATTGGCTGGAAGGACTTGAAGAAGTGGAAACGGTTGGAGAACATCTGATTCCTGCGCGGAGCAGGTAACTATGATTTACATAATGTGGGCACATCTATAGGCACTAGGACCGTGGAGTAGATAGTCATGTACAAGGCCCGGGGGCTTTTTAGGTGTATTTCAAGACATTAATATTTGGGGTACAATTGGCCAGGCCATGACCCTGGGGGCCGGGGTGGATTCAGGCTTGGAGCCTGTCCTGCATTTATTAGGTTTAGAGCCTAGGTTGGGCACGTGAGTCAGGCTTAGAGCCTGTAGCCATATAATAATTTGGCACTATGCCTACGTCTGTATCACCACTAACCACCAGGGACTGTTCCCCTCGCTCGTAAGATCCGTTTAGAGATACGTGCCCACTAGCATAGAATCCACTGTCACCACCATGTTTACACCAAGCTGTCCGCATGTAAGTAAGAGGGGTATACGCACTGTTACCCCAATTGTACTATTTGTGTTTCTGTGTTTTGCCCTCACAGCTGCTGAGAAGCAGAGTACACGGCCATCAAAGAGACCTGACGCTCCAGGTGAGTGGTCTCTGTCTTTGCTGCTTGTTTGTTCTTGTGTGTTTTGTGCTGGTTTCTGGCAGGGTGTTTTGCCGATCGGTGCCTATGGATAGGTGAACCTGAGTATGGCAAGACCGTGAGGAATCAAAGATAATTAATACACCCCCATGTGGTGCCTGTTTGCGGATATCCCTGTGGTCAGAGCTGGATTAAGGTTCTGGTGGGCCTGGGGCACTTAAGACAGGGGTGTCCCCTATTGTCTGATATGGTCTTCATTTTAGACAAATAAACAGGCAATACTGTGTGCACTACTGATAGGTGCACGCATCTCTGATATCACGAGCAGTACAGTGTGAAGCAGGACTTACCTCCCCACTGTCCTTGCAGACAGACCAAATTCTGACTAAGCGAGACAGTCACCCAAATTCTGCGCTGCCCCATCATCTTCAGGACAGTTGGCAGATGGTCGTGCTCTCTCCTACCTGCTCTTGTCACATTCCACCACCTGCGGCTGCTGGTGTCTTTAGATCAGTTGCTGCTTGTGTGGATTCTGGGATGTCGGGGCCCTATATGGGGGGGGGGGGGGGGGGGGGGGGGGGGAACGGGTACATAAAGTTTAGGAGTCCCCAAACAGTTCCATTAATAAATCCATAGCACCCCCTTTAATAATTAGGCCTCCCTCCCTGCAACCAGCCCTACATTTGAAATTAAGTAAAATGAATACAATTCACATTTAATAATAAGGGTGTGCACCGGCCACTTTTAGTGTTTTGAGTTCTGATTAGCTTTAGGTTTTGGGTTCTGATTTGTTTTGCCAAAACACCCGACTCAAGGTTTTGGTTCTGATTTAGGGTTTTCGGCTCTGAATTTTTATTTTTTTTTAAGAATAAAAACTGTTTTTTTTTTTGTTGTTTTTCACTCCTACGCTATTATTAACCTCTATAACATTCAATAACAATAATTTCCACTGATTTCCAGTCTATTCTAAACACCTCACACCTCTCAATATTGTTTTAAGGCCAAAAGGTTGCACCGAGATAGCTGGATGTCTAAGCTAAGCGGCACAAGTGGGCGGCACAAACACGTGGCCCATCTAGTAGTGGCACTGCAGTGGCAGACTGGATGGCAGTTTGAAAAACTAGGCTCCAAAGAGCACATAATGCCAAAAAAAAGAGGTGCAAGATGGAATTGTCCTTGGGCCCTCCCACCCACCCTTATGTTGTTGAAATAGGACATGCACACTTTAACAAACCAATCATTTCAGCGACAGGGCCTACCAAACAACTGTGGCTGAAATGATTGGTTTGTTTGGGCCCCAACACCAAAAAAGCTATTCATCTCTCCCTGTACAAACTAAACAGGCTCTACTGAGGCAAGATGTCGTCCTCATCCTCAACCTCTGATTCCTCTCCCCCTACAGTGTGTACTTCCTCCTCCTCACACATTATCAATTTGTCCCCGCTGGACTCCACAACCACAGGTCCCTCTGTACTATCTGGAGGGCAGTGCTGTACTTGATTGAGGAATTGATAATTCATTTTTATGAACATCATTTTTTTTAACGTTCTGAGGAAGCAACCTCCTTCGCCGCTCACTGACCAGGTTCCCCGCTGCGCTAAAAACTCTTTCCGAGTACACACTGGAGGGGGGACAACTAAGATAAAATACAGCCAGTTTGTACAGGGGCTTCCAAACTGCCTTTTTTTTCCTGCCAGTAAGAATATGGACTGTGTGACATGTCTACTTGGATGGTGTCAGCAAAGTAATCCTCCACCATTTTTTAATTTGTGACAGCATCCAATGCAGCTGATCGAGATTGTGTTGGAAATTGACGAGGAGGGTTTTGCTGGTGTGCATACATCCAGGGCTGCCAAGAGGAATTCAGGGCCCGGGTACAACAAATTCATGGGGCCCCCCTCATAGTCGAGTAAGCGCCAAAAAATTTGGGGGTGTGGTCATACATTTAGGGGCGTGTCAATGCACCGTTGGGGCGTGGCTAGCCTAACGACGCGCACAATTTTTCGGAGGTGTGTTCAAGCATTTGGGGGCGTGGTAAATGCGCCATTGGGGCGTGGCTAACATCAAAATCACTAGGCTCTCAATTCGCTGGAGCGTCACATATGTCCAAGCACTCCTGACTTTCAGGACATCTGGCACCACAGTGTAGTATACAAAGAATGCAGTGTGTACAGAAACAGTTCAGTCTTGGCCTGCACCTTACATTGGGCACAACACTCACCAAAAATTGGTATTGTCCCTACTAGAATCATAGCATTTCACACACTGTGCTGCTCTCTCCTACCTGTTCTTCTCACTTTCTCCACCTGTGGCTGCAGGTTTCTTTTGTTGCGGCTTGTCCGGATCCTGCAATGTTGAAGGGTCTATTTGGAAAAAAATGGATACATTTAGAAAATTACAGCCAGCCCCGGCGTTAAATCAATAGCACCCACAATTGATAATTAGGCCTTCCTCCAGCCCCAACATTAAAATAATAGTATTCACATTTAATAAATAAACCTATTCCCCTTCCTGCAAACAGCCCCAGCAATACCTATTTCCCGCAAGCATCACTGCCATTAAATAATTCATAGTCACATTTAATAAATAGACCTCATTCTCCCCAAAATCACCCCAACATTCAATAGCCCCCAAACCTCCCCATCTTAAATTAATAGTCCCCACTATTAAATTGCCTCACCATCACCCTACAAACAAAATAGCACCTATTAATTAGCCACCACCTACCTCACACACACTACATTGCAAAAAGCCCCCCTGTGCCATTACACACACATTATTGTGCCCCTTCTTCACAACTACACTGTGCCCCCTTATGCTCACACTGCGCCCTCCATGCTGCTCTCCCCCCTTCTTTTTCCCTCTGCGCCTCTCTCCCCCTATTATTTTCCTCTGTGCCTCTCTTTCCCTTTTATTTTCCTTTGTGCCTCACTGCCCCTTTTATTTTCCTTTGTGCCTCTCTTCCCATTTTATTTTCCTTTGTGCCTCTCTTCCCCTTTTATTTTCCTTTGTGGCTCTCTTCCCATTTTATTTTCCTTTGTGCCTCTCTTCCCATTTTATTTTTCTCTGTGCCTCTCTTCCCATTTTATTTTTCTCTGTGCCTCTCTTCCCATTTTATTTTTCTCTGTGCCACTCTTCCCATTTTATTTTCCTTTGTGCCTCTCTTCCCATTTTATTTTCCTTTGTGCCTCTCTTCCCATTTTATTTTTCTCTGTGCCTCTCTTCCCATTTTATTTTTCTCTGTGCCTCTCTTCCCATTTTATTTTCCTTTGTGCCTCTCTTCCCATTTTATTTTTCTCTGTGCCTCTCTTCCCATTTTATTTTCCTTTGTGCCTCTCTTCCCCTTTTATTTTCCTTTGTGGCTCTCTTCCCATTTTATTTTCCTTTGTGCCTCTCTTTCCATTTTATTTTCCTCTGTGCCTCTCTTCCCCTTCTTTATAGTACTGTCCCTTTCTGTTCTTTCCTCCTCTTGCCTCTCCATTTCTTTGCTTACCTTTGTCAGCTTCTTTCTTTTCTTCTCTTCTCTTCTGTCTTCATGCTGGCTGCGGCGCTCCTCACTGACTGACGGGCGTGACTTGATGACATCACGCCCGACAGTCAGTGTGAATGGTGCAGAGAAGAACGAGGAGGGACGCGGCGCCGATCACGTGAGTATTAATTTTTTTTTGTTTGTTTTTTTTGTCCCAGCTCCCCCCACCAACGATCTTGCCGGACCGACCCCCGCCCCCCCCCTCCCCCTCCCCCTCCCGCGGAAAAAAAAAATTAAAATGAAAAGACGGAAGATGAAAAAAAAAACCAACAAAAAAAAACAAACAAATTTGCATCTAAGGCCCGGCCCGGGCCCCCTGGCAAGCCCGGGCCCGGGTAAAATGTACCCGCTCCCCCCCCTCTCGGCGGCCCTGCATACATCAGGACCAAGGGATTTAGGTGTCCCTAGACTGCTGACGGTCCTAGCCACAGTTCCTGAACTAAACACTGAATTATGAAGGTTATTCAGGTGACATATGAGGGAGGGTGTCCCTAGGTGGCCAAGATCCTTACCCCTGCTTAATTGAGCTTTACCTATGGCCATACATTTCTTGTCCGGATTGGGATATAAATAATTCCAGACCGAAGAGGTGGATTTCTTGGTCTTCTGGCCAGGCATGACAATGGGCTTTTTCTTCCCATGGACAACAACTGTCCCCCCCCCCCCCTGGTGGCTCATTTAAGATAACCAATTCAGCATCCTCCTCGTTAAGTTCCTCCTCAGCGCCAGCTACATCAATATCCTTATCCCGGTGTACAACATTGACACCTTCATTATCCAAACCTGGATCTACACTGTGGGTGATCCTTCCAGCATATGCAGAGGGCGTGCTGCAAATGGTGGTAGGAGCCACCTCTTCCCGTACAGTGATGGGAAGGTCAGGCTTCACAACCACTAACACCCTTGGACTCGCCTTGGGGATTTGTGATGTCATCTGTTTAAAAGGCAAAGTTGTTTGCTGTGCTGTTGATGACAGCTTAACTCTCTTAATTTTTTTTTGGAGGGGGGGGAGGAGGAGGGCTTAGATCCTTGGGTGAAGCTAAATCATTTATCCTTAACACGGGCCAGGGCCTAAGCCGTTCCTTGCCACTCTGTGTCGTAAATGGCATATTGGCAAGTTTACGTTTCTCCTCAGATGTTTTTAATTTCCTTTTTTTGCTAATTTTAGTGAACTTTGGGTTTTTGGATTTTACATGCCCTCTACTAGGAGATTGGTAATCGGCCTTGGCAGACAACGTTGATGGCATTTCATTGTCTATGTCATGACTAATGGCAGCAGCTTCAGCATTAAGAGGAAGTGGGTCTTGATCTTTCCCTACTTTATCCTCCAAATTTGTGTACTCCATTATAGTTTAATTTCTGGTACCAATATTTCTGGCCTGCAAGAACAGTGAGCGTATTTCAATTTTGCATAATATTTCTGGACTGCAAGAACAGTGAACGTAGGAAAATATTGCAGTACTAATATTTCTGGACTGCAAGAACAGTGAACGTGAGTAAATATTGCAGTACTAATATTTCTGCACTGCAAGAACAGTGAAAGTATTTTAATTTTGCAGTACTATTATTTCTGGACTGCAAGAACAGTGAACGTAGGTAAATATTGCAGTACTAATATTTCTGCACTGCAAGAACAGTGAAAGTATTTTAATTTTGCAGTACTAATATATCTGGACTGCAAGAACAGTGAACATACGTAAATATTGCAGTACTAATATTTCTGGACTGCAAGTACAGTGAACGTACGTAAATATTGCAGTACTAATATTTCTGGACTGCAAGAACAGTGCATGTAGGTAAATATTGCAGTACTAATATTTCTGGACTGCAAGAACAGTGAACGTACATAAATATTGCAGTACTAATATTTCTGGACTGCAAGAACAGTGAACGTACGTAAATATTTCAGTACTAATATTTCTGGACTGCAAGAACAGTGAACGTAGGTAAATATTTAAGTACTAATATTTCTGGACTGCAAGTACAGTGAACGTACGTAAATATTGCAGTACCAATATTTCTGGCCTGCAAGAACAGTGAACATATTTACATTTTACAGTACTAATATTTTAGGACTGCAAGAACAGTTAACATAGGTAATTATTGCAGTAATAATATTTCTGGACTGTAAGAACAGTGAACGTATTTTAATTTTGCAGTACTAATATTTCTGGACTGCAAGACAAGTGAACGTAGGTAATTATTGCAGTACTAATATTTCTGGCCTGCAAGAACAGTGAAATTATTTAAATTGTTGGTACTAATATTTCTGGACTGCAAGAACAGTTAACATAGGTAAATATTGCAGTACTAATATTTCTGGACAGCAAGAACAGAGAGCATAGGAAAATATTGCAGTACTAATATTTCTGGACTGCAAAAACAGTGAATGTATTTTAATTTTGCAGTACTATTATTTCTGGACTGCAAGAACAGTGGACGTAGGTAAATATTGCAGTACTAATATTTCTGGCCTGCAATAATAGTGAACGTAGGTAAATATTGCAGTACTAATATTTCTGGACTGCAGGAACAGTGATCGTAGGTAAATATTGCAGTACTAATATTTCTGGACTGCAAGAACAGTCACCGTAGGTAAATATTGCAGTACTAATATTTCTGGCCTGCAAAAACAGTGAACATATTTACATTTTACAGTACTAATATTTCTGGACTGCAAGAACAGGTAACGTATGTAATTATTGCAGTACTAATATTTCTGGACTGCAAGAAAAGTGAACATATGTAAATATTGTAGTACTAATATTTCTGGACTGTAAGAACAGTGAAAGTATTTTAATTTTGCAGTACTAATATTTCTGGACTTCAAGACAAGTGAACGTAGGTAATTATTGCAGTACTAATATTTCTGGCCTGCAAGAACAGTGAACGTATTTAAATTGTTTAGTACTAATATTTCTGGACTGCAAGAACAGTTAACATAGGTAAATATTGCAGTACTAATATTGCTGGACTGCAAGAACAGTGAACGTAGGTAAATATTGCAGTACTAATATTTCTGGCTTGCAAAAACAGTGAACATAGGTAAATATTGCAGTACTAATATTTCTGTACTGCAAGAAGAGTGAACTTAGGTAAATATTGCAGTACTAATATTTCTGGCCTGCAAGAACAGTGAACGTAGGTAAATATTGCAGTACTAATATTTCTGGACGACAAGAACAGCGAGCATAGGTGAATATTGCAGTAATAATATTTCTGGACTGCAAGAACAGTGAACATATTTTATTTTGCATAATATTTCATGACTGCAAGAACAGTGAACATAGGTAAATATTGCAGTACTAATATTTCTGGACGGCAAGAACAGTGAGCATAGGTAAATATTGCAGTACTAATATTTCTGGACTGCAAAAACAGTGAATGTATTTTAATTTTGCAGTACTATTATTTCTGGTCTGCAAGAACAGTGGATGTAGGTAAATATTGCAGTACTAATATTTCTGGCCTGCAATAATAGTGAACGTAGGTAAATATTGCAGTACTAATATTTCTGGACTGCAGGAACAGTGACCATAGGTAAATATTGCAGTACTAATATTTCTGGACTGCAGGAACAGTCACCGTAGGTAAATATTGCAGTCCCAATATTTTTGGCCTGCAAGAACAGTGAACATATTTACATTTTACAGTACTAATATTTCTGGACTGCAAGAACAGTTAACATAGGTAATTATTGCAGTAATAATATTTCTGGACTGTAAGAACAGTGAACGTATTTTAATTTTGCAGTACTAATATTTCTGGACTGCAAGACAAGTGAACGTAGGTAATTATTGCAGTACTAATATTTCTGGCCTGCAAGAACAGTGAAATTATTTAAATTGTTGGTAATAATATTTCTGGACTGCAAGAACAGTGAACATAGGTAAATATTGCAGTACTAATATTTCTGGACAGCAAGAACAGAGAGCATAGGTAAATATTGCAGTACTAATATCTCTGGACTGCAAAAACAGTGAATGTATTTTAATTTTGCAGTACTATTATTTCTGGACTGCAAGAACAGTGGACGTAGGTAAAAATTGCAGTCCCAATATTTTTGGCCTGCAAGAACAGTGAACATAGGTATATATTGCAGTACTAATGTTTCTGGACTGCAAGAACAGTGAACGTAGGTAAATATTGCAGTACTAATATTTCTGGACTGCAAGAACAGTCACCGTAGGTAAATATTGCAGTACTAATATTTCTGGCCTGCAAAAACAGTGAACATATTTACATTTTACAGTACTAATATTTCTGGACTGCAAGAACAGGTAACGTATGTAATTATTGCAGTACTAATATTTCTGGACTGCAAGAAAAGTGAACATATGTAAATATTGTAGTACTAATATTTCTGGACTGTAAGAACAGTGAAAGTATTTTAATTTTGCAGTACTAATATTTCTGGACTTCAAGACAAGTGAACGTAGGTAATTATTGCAGTACTAATATTTCTGGCCTGCAAGAACAGTGAACGTATTTAAATTGTTTAGTACTAATATTTCTGGACTGCAAGAACAGTTAACATAGGTAAATATTGCAGTACTAATATTGCTGGACTGCAAGAACAGTGAACGTAGGTAAATATTGCAGTACTAATATTTCTGGCTTGCAAAAACAGTGAACATAGGTAAATATTGCAGTACTAATATTTCTGTACTGCAAGAAGAGTGAACTTAGGTAAATATTGCAGTACTAATATTTCTGGCCTGCAAGAACAGTGAACGTAGGTAAATATTGCAGTACTAATATTTCTGGACGACAAGAACAGCGAGCATAGGTGAATATTGCAGTAATAATATTTCTGGACTGCAAGAACAGTGAACATATTTTATTTTGCATAATATTTCATGACTGCAAGAACAGTGAACATAGGTAAATATTGCAGTACTAATATTTCTGGACGGCAAGAACAGTGAGCATAGGTAAATATTGCAGTACTAATATTTCTGGACTGCAAAAACAGTGAATGTATTTTAATTTTGCAGTACTATTATTTCTGGTCTGCAAGAACAGTGGATGTAGGTAAATATTGCAGTACTAATATTTCTGGCCTGCAATAATAGTGAACGTAGGTAAATATTGCAGTACTAATATTTCTGGACTGCAGGAACAGTGACCATAGGTAAATATTGCAGTACTAATATTTCTGGACTGCAGGAACAGTCACCGTAGGTAAATATTGCAGTCCCAATATTTTTGGCCTGCAAGAACAGTGAACATATTTACATTTTACAGTACTAATATTTCTGGACTGCAAGAACAGTTAACATAGGTAATTATTGCAGTAATAATATTTCTGGACTGTAAGAACAGTGAACGTATTTTAATTTTGCAGTACTAATATTTCTGGACTGCAAGACAAGTGAACGTAGGTAATTATTGCAGTACTAATATTTCTGGCCTGCAAGAACAGTGAAATTATTTAAATTGTTGGTAATAATATTTCTGGACTGCAAGAACAGTTAACATAGGTAAATATTGCAGTACTAATATTTCTGGACAGCAAGAACAGAGAGCATAGGTAAATATTGCAGTACTAATATCTCTGGACTGCAAAAACAGTGAATGTATTTTAATTTTGCAGTACTATTATTTCTGGACTGCAAGAACAGTGGACGTAGGTAAAAATTGCAGTCCCAATATTTTTGGCCTGCAAGAACAGTGAACATAGGTATATATTGCAGTACTAATGTTTCTGGACTGCAAGAACAGTGAACGTAGGTAAATATTGCAGTACTAATATTTCTGGACTGCAGGGATAGTGACCGTAGGTAAATATTGCAGTACTAATATTTCTGGACTGCAGGGACAGTGACCGTAGGTAAATATTTCAGTACTAATATTTCTGGACTGCAAGAACAGTGAACATAGGTGTATATTGCAGTACTAATATTTCTGGCCTGCAAGAACAGTGAACATATTTACATTTTACAGTACAAATATTTCTGGACTGCAAGAACATTTAACATAGGTAAATATTGCAGTACTAATATTTCTGGACGGCAAGAACAGTGAGCACAGGTAAATATTGCAGTACTAATATTTCTGGACTGCAAAAACAGTGAATGTATTTTAATTTTGCAGTACTATTATTTCTGGTCTGCAAGAACAGTGGACATAGGTAAATATTGCAGTACTAATATTTCTGGCCTGCAATAATAGTGAACGTAGGTAAATATTGCAGTACTAATATTTCTGGACTGCAGGAACAGTGACCATAGGTAAATATTGCAGTACTAATATTTCTGGACTGCAGGAACAGTCACCGTAGGTAAATATTACAGTCCCAATATTTTTGGCCTGCAAGAACAGTGAACATAGGTATATATTGCAGTACTAATGTTTCTGGACTGCAAGAACAGTGAACGTAGGTAAATATTGCAGTACTAATATTTCTGGACTGCAGGAACAGTCACCGTAGGTAAATATTGCAGTACTAATATTTCTGGCCTGCAAGAACAGTGAACGTAGGTAAATATTGCAGTATTAATATTTCTGGACTGCAAGAACAGTGAACGTAGGTAAATATTGCAGTACTAATATTTCTGGACTGTAAGAACAGTGAACGTAGGTAATTATTGCAGTACTAATATTTCTGGCCTGCAAGAATAGTGAACGTATTTTAATTTTTTAGTACTAATATTTCTGGACTGCAAGAACAGTTAACATAGGTAAATATTGCAGTACTAATATTTCTGGACGGCAAGAACAGCGAGCATAGGTGAATATTGCAGTAATAATATTTCTGGACTGCAAGAACAGTGAACATATTTTATTTTGCATAATATTTCATGACTGCAAGAACAGTGAACATAGGTAAATATTGCAGTACTAATATTTCTGGCCTGCAAGAACAGTGAACGTAAGTAAATATTGCAGTATTAATATTTCTGGACTGCAAGAACAGTGAACAGACGTAAATATTGCAGTACTAATATTTCTGGACTGCAAGAACAGTGCACGTAGGTAAATATTGCAGTACTAATATTTCTGGACTGTAAGAACAGTGAACGTATTTTAATTTTGCAGTACTAATATTTTTGGACTGCAAGACAAGTGAACGTAGGTAATTATTGCAGTACTAATATTTCTGGCCTGCAAGAACAGTGAACGTATTTAAATTTTTTAGTACTAATATTTCTGGACTGCAAGAACAGCGAGCATAGGTGAATATTGCAGTAATAATATTTTTGGACTGCAAGAACAGTGAACATATTTTATTTTGCATAATATTTCATGACTGCAAGAACAGTGAACATAGGTAAATATTGCAGTACTAATATTTCTGGACTGCAAAAACAGTGAATGTATTTTAATTTTGCAGTACTATTATTTCTGGACTGCAAGAACAGTGAACGTAAATAAATATTTCAGTACTAATATTTCTGGACTGCAAGAACAGTGAACGTATTTAAAATTTTTTAGTACTAATATTTCTGGACTGCAAGAACAGTTAACATAGGTAAATATTGCAGTACTAATATTTTTGGACGGCAAGAACAGCGAGCATAGGTGAATATTGCAGTAATAATATTTCTGGACTGCAAGAACAGTGAACATATTTTATTTTGCATAATATTTCATGACTGCAAGAACAGTGAACATAGGTAAATATTGCAGTACTAATATTTCTGGACTGCAAAAACAGTGAATGTATTTTAGTTTTGCAGTACTATTATTTCTGGACTGCAAGAACAGTGATCGTAGGTAAATATTGCAGTACTAATATTTCTGGCCTGCAAGAACAGTGAACGTAAGTAAATATTGCAGTATTAATATTTCTGGACTGCAGGAACAGTGAACGGACGTAAATATTGCAGTACTAATATTTCTGGACTGCAAGAACAGTGCACGTAGGTAAATATTGCAGTACTAATATTTCTGGACTGTAAGAACAGTGAACGTATTTTAATTTTGCAGTACTAATATTTTTGGACTGCAAGACAAGTGAACGTAGGTAATTATTGCAGTACTAATATTTCTGGCCTGCAAGAACAGTGAACGTATTTAAATTTTTTAGTACTAATATTTCTGGACTGCAAGAACAGCGAGCATAGGTGAATATTGCAGTAATAATATTTCTGGACTGCAAGAACAGTGAACATATTTTATTTTGCATAATATTTCATGACTGCAAGAACAGTGAACATAGGTAAATATTGCAGTACTAATATTTCTGGACTGCAAAAACAGTGAATGTATTTTAATTTTGCAGTACTATTATTTCTGGACTGCAAGAACAGTGAACGTAAATAAATATTTCACTACTAATATTTCTGGACTGCAAGAACAGTGAACATAGGTGTATATTGCAGTACTAATATTTCTGGACTGCAAGAACAGTGACCGTAGGTAAATATTTCAGTACTAATATTTCTGGACTGCAAGAACAGTGAACATAGGTGTATATTGCAGTACTAATATTTCTGGCCTGCAAGAACAGTGAACATATTTACATTTTACAGTACTAATATTTCTGGACTGCAAGAACAGTGAACATAGGTAAATATTGCAGTACTAATATTTCTGGACTGTAAGAACAGTGAACGTATTTTAATTTTGCAGTACTAATATTTCTGGACTGCAAGACAAGTAAACGTAGGTAATTATTGCAGTACTAATATTTCTGGCCTGCAAGAACAGTGAACGTATTTAAATTTTTTAGTACTAATATTTCTGGACTGCAAGAACAGTTAACATAGGTAAATATTGCAGTACTAATATTTATGGACGGCAAGAACAGCGAGCATAGGTAAATATTGCAGTACTAATATTTCTGGACTGCAGGAACAGTCACCGTAGGTAAATATTGCAGTACTAATATTTCTGGCCTGCAAGAACAGTGAACGTAGGTATATATTGCAGTACTAATGTTTCTGGACTGCAAGAACAGTGAACGTAGGTAAATATTGCAGTACTAATATTTCTGGACTGCAGGGACAGTGACCGTAGGTAAATATTGCAGTACTAATATTTCTGGCCTGCAAAAACAGTGAACGTAGGTAAATATTGCAGTACTAATATTTCTGGCCTGCAAGAACAGTGAACGTAGGTAAATATTGCAGTACTAATATTTCTGGACGACAAGAACAGCGAGCATAGGTGAATATTGCAGTAATAATATTTCTGGACTGCAAGAACAGTGAACATATTTTATTTTGCATAATATTTCATGACTGCAAGAACAGTGAACATAGGTAAATATTGCAGTACTAATATTTCTGGACGGCAAGAACAGTGAGCATAGGTAAATATTGCAGTACTAATATTTCTGGACTGCAAAAACAGTGAATGTATTTTAATTTTGCAGTACTATTATTTCTGGTCTGCAAGAACAGTGGACGTAGGTAAATATTGCAGTACTAATATTTCTGGCCTGCAATAATAGTGAACATAGGTAAATATTGCAGTACTAATATTTCTGGACTGCAGGAACAGTGACCATAGGTAAATATTGCAGTACTAATATTTCTGGACTGCAGGAACAGTCACCGTAGGTAAATATTGCAGTCCCAATATTTTTGGCCTGCAAGAACAGTGAACATAGGTATATATTGCAGTACTAATGTTTCTGGACTGCAAGAACAGTGAACGTAGGTAAATATTGCAGTACTAATATTTCTGGACTGCAGGGACAGTGACCGTAGGTAAATATTGCAGTACTAATATTTCTGGACTGCAGGGACAGTGACCGTAGGTAAATATTTCAGTACTAATATTTCTGGACTGCAAGAACAGTGAACATAGGTGTATATTGCAGTACTAATATTTCTGGCCTGCAAGAACAGTGAACATATTTACATTTTACAGTACAAATATTTCTGGACTGCAAGAACATTTAACATAGGTAAATATTGCAGTACTAATATTTCTGGACGGCAAGAACAGTGAGCATAGGTAAATATTGCAGTACTAATATTTCTGGACTGCAAAAACAGTGAATGTATTTTAATTTTGCAGTACTATTATTTCTGGACTGCAAGAACAGTTAACATAGGTAAATATTGCAGTACTAATATTGCTGGACTGCAAGAACAGTGAACGTAGGTAAATATTGCA
The DNA here is from genome assembly GCF_038048845.1 of Mixophyes fleayi. Taxonomy (NCBI): domain Eukaryota; kingdom Metazoa; phylum Chordata; class Amphibia; order Anura; family Limnodynastidae; genus Mixophyes; species Mixophyes fleayi. Next base: position 332,803,860 of record NC_134405.1, on the reverse strand, counting down.
GTACTAATATTTCTGGCTTGCAAAAACAGTGAACATAGGTAAATATTGCAGTACTAATATTTCTGTACTGCAAGAAGAGTGAACTTAGGTAAATATTGCAGTACTAATATTTCTGGCCTGCAAGAACAGTGAACGTAGGTAAATATTGCAGTACTAATATTTCTGGACGACAAGAACAGCGAGCATAGGTGAATATTGCAGCAATAATATTTCTGGACTGCAAGAACAGTGAACATATTTTATTTTGCATAATATTTCATGACTGCAAGAACAGTGAACATAGGTAAATATTGCAGTACTAATATTTCTGGACGGCAAGAACAGTGAGCATAGGTAAATATTGCAGTACTAATATTTCTGGACTGCAAAAACAGTGAATGTATTTTAATTTTGCAGTACTATTATTTCTGGTCTGCAAGAACAGTGGATGTAGGTAAATATTGCAGTACTAATATTTCTGGCCTGCAATAATAGTGAACGTAGGTAAATATTGCAGTACTAATATTTCTGGACTGCAGGAACAGTGACCATAGGTAAATATTGCAGTACTAATATTTCTGGACTGCAGGAACAGTCACCGTAGGTAAATATTGCAGTCCCAATATTTTTGGCCTGCAAGAACAGTGAACATAGGTATATATTGCAGTACTAATGTTTCTGGACTGCAAGAACAGTGAACGTAGGTAAATATTGCAGTACTAATATTTCTGGACTGCAGGGACAGTGACCGTAGGTAAATATTGCAGTACTAATATTTCTGGACTGCAGGGACAGTGACCGTAGGTAAATATTTCAGTACTAATATTTCTGGACTGCAAGAACAGTGAACATAGGTGTATATTGCAGTACTAATATTTCTGGCCTGCAAGAACAGTGAACATATTTACATTTTACAGTACAAATATTTCTGGACTGCAAGAACATTTAACATAGGTAAATATTGCAGTACTAATATTTCTGGACGGCAAGAACAGTGAGCATAGGTAAATATTGCAGTACTAATATTTCTGGACTGCAAAAACAGTGAATGTATTTTAATTTTGCAGTACTATTATTTCTGGACTGCAAGAACAGTTAACATAGGTAAATATTGCAGTACTAATATTGCTGGACTGCAAGAACAGTGAACGTAGGTAAATATTGCAGTACTAATATTTCTGGCTTGCAAAAACAGTGAACATAGGTAAATATTGCAGTACTAATATTTCTGTACTGCAAGAAGAGTGAACTTAGGTAAATATTGCAGTACTAATATTTCTGGCCTGCAAGAACAGTGAACGTAGGTAAATATTGCAGTACTAATATTTCTGGACGACAAGAACAGCGAGCATAGGTGAATATTGCAGTAATAATATTTCTGGACTGCAAGAACAGTGAACATATTTTATTTTGCATAATATTTCATGACTGCAAGAACAGTGAACATAGGTAAATATTGCAGTACTAATATTTCTGGACGGCAAGAACAGTGAGCATAGGTAAATATTGCAGTACTAATATTTCTGGACTGCAAAAACAGTGAATGTATTTTAATTTTGCAGTACTATTATTTCTGGTCTGCAAGAACAGTGGATGTAGGTAAATATTGCAGTACTAATATTTCTGGCCTGCAATAATAGTGAACGTAGGTAAATATTGCAGTACTAATATTTCTGGACTGCAGGAACAGTGACCATAGGTAAATATTGCAGTACTAATATTTCTGGACTGCAGGAACAGTCACCGTAGGTAAATATTGCAGTCCCAATATTTTTGGCCTGCAAGAACAGTGAACATATTTACATTTTACAGTACTAATATTTCTGGACTGCAAGAACAGTTAACATAGGTAATTATTGCAGTAATAATATTTCTGGACTGTAAGAACAGTGAACGTATTTTAATTTTGCAGTACTAATATTTCTGGACTGCAAGACAAGTGAACGTAGGTAATTATTGCAGTACTAATATTTCTGGCCTGCAAGAACAGTGAAATTATTTAAATTGTTGGTAATAATATTTCTGGACTGCAAGAACAGTTAACATAGGTAAATATTGCAGTACTAATATTTCTGGACAGCAAGAACAGAGAGCATAGGTAAATATTGCAGTACTAATATCTCTGGACTGCAAAAACAGTGAATGTATTTTAATTTTGCAGTACTATTATTTCTGGACTGCAAGAACAGTGGACGTAGGTAAATATTGCAGTCCCAATATTTTTGGCCTGCAAGAACAGTGAACATAGGTATATATTGCAGTACTAATGTTTCTGGACTGCAAGAACAGTGAACGTAGGTAAATATTGCAGTACTAATATTTCTGGACTGCAGGGACAGTGACCGTAGGTAAATATTGCAGTACTAATATTTCTGGACTGCAGGGACAGTGACCGTAGGTAAATATTTCAGTACTAATATTTCTGGACTGCAAGAACAGTGAACATAGGTGTATATTGCAGTACTAATATTTCTGGCCTGCAAGAACAGTGAACATATTTACATTTTACAGTACAAATATTTCTGGACTGCAAGAACATTTAACATAGGTAAATATTGCAGTACTAATATTTCTGGACGGCAAGAACAGTGAGCACAGGTAAATATTGCAGTACTAATATTTCTGGACTGCAAAAACAGTGAATGTATTTTAATTTTGCAGTACTATTATTTCTGGTCTGCAAGAACAGTGGACGTAGGTAAATATTGCAGTACTAATATTTCTGGCCTGCAATAATAGTGAACGTAGGTAAATATTGCAGTACTAATATTTCTGGACTGCAGGAACAGTGACCATAGGTAAATATTGCAGTACTAATATTTCTGGACTGCAGGAACAGTCACCGTAGGTAAATATTACAGTCCCAATATTTTTGGCCTGCAAGAACAGTGAACATAGGTATATATTGCAGTACTAATGTTTCTGGACTGCAAGAACAGTGAACGTAGGTAAATATTGCAGTACTAATATTTCTGGACTGCAGGAACAGTCACCGTAGGTAAATATTGCAGTACTAATATTTCTGGCCTGCAAGAACAGTGAACGTAGGTAAATATTGCAGTATTAATATTTCTGGACTGCAAGAACAGTGAACGTAGGTAAATATTGCAGTACTAATATTTCTGGACTGTAAGAACAGTGAACGTAGGTAATTATTGCAGTACTAATATTTCTGGCCTGCAAGAATAGTGAACGTATTTTAATTTTTTAGTACTAATATTTCTGGACTGCAAGAACAGTTAACATAGGTAAATATTGCAGTACTAATATTTCTGGACGGCAAGAACAGCGAGCATAGGTGAATATTGCAGTAATAATATTTCTGGACTGCAAGAACAGTGAACATATTTTATTTTGCATAATATTTCATGACTGCAAGAACAGTGAACATAGGTAAATATTGCAGTACTAATATTTCTGGCCTGCAAGAACAGTGAACGTAAGTAAATATTGCAGTATTAATATTTCTGGACTGCAAGAACAGTGAACAGACGTAAATATTGCAGTACTAATATTTCTGGACTGCAAGAACAGTGCACGTAGGTAAATATTGCAGTACTAATATTTCTGGACTGTAAGAACAGTGAACGTATTTTAATTTTGCAGTACTAATATTTTTGGACTGCAAGACAAGTGAACGTAGGTAATTATTGCAGTACTAATATTTCTGGCCTGCAAGAACAGTGAACGTATTTAAATTTTTTAGTACTAATATTTCTGGACTGCAAGAACAGCGAGCATAGGTGAATATTGCAGTAATAATATTTTTGGACTGCAAGAACAGTGAACATATTTTATTTTGCATAATATTTCATGACTGCAAGAACAGTGAACATAGGTAAATATTGCAGTACTAATATTTCTGGACTGCAAAAACAGTGAATGTATTTTAATTTTGCAGTACTATTATTTCTGGACTGCAAGAACAGTGAACGTAAATAAATATTTCAGTACTAATATTTCTGGACTGCAAGAACAGTGAACGTATTTAAATTTTTTTAGTACTAATATTTCTGGACTGCAAGAACAGTTAACATAGGTAAATATTGCAGTACTAATATTTCTGGACGGCAAGAACAGCGAGCATAGGTGAATATTGCAGTAATAATATTTCTGGACTGCAAGAACAGTGAACATATTTTATTTTGCATAATATTTCATGACTGCAAGAACAGTGAACATAGGTAAATATTGCAGTACTAATATTTCTGGACTGCAAAAACAGTGAATGTATTTTAGTTTTGCAGTACTATTATTTCTGGACTGCAAGAACAGTGATCGTAGGTAAATATTGCAGTACTAATATTTCTGGCCTGCAAGAACAGTGAACGTAAGTAAATATTGCAGTATTAATATTTCTGGACTGCAGGAACAGTGAACGGACGTAAATATTGCAGTACTAATATTTCTGGACTGCAAGAACAGTGCACGTAGGTAAATATTGCAGGACTAATATTTCTGGACTGTAAGAACAGTGAACGTATTTTAATTTTGCAGTACTAATATTTTTGGACTGCAAGACAAGTGAACGTAGGTAATTATTGCAGTACTAATATTTCTGGCCTGCAAGAACAGTGAACGTATTTAAATTTTTTAGTACTAATATTTCTGGACTGCAAGAAAAGCGAGCATAGGTGAATATTGCAGTAATAATATTTCTGGACTGCAAGAACAGTGAACATATTTTATTTAGCATAATATTTCATGACTGCAAGAACAGTGAACATAGGTAAATATTGCAGTACTAATATTTCTGGACTGCAAAAACAGTGAATGTATTTTAATTTTGCAGTACTATTATTTCTGGACTGCAAGAACAGTGAACGTAAATAAATATTTCAGTACTAATATTTCTGGACTGCAAGAACAGTGAACATAGGTGTATATTGCAGTACTAATATTTCTGGACTGCAAGAACAGTGACCGTAGGTAAATATTTCAGTACTAATATTTCTGGACTGCAAGAACAGTGAACATAGGTGTATATTGCAGTACTAATATTTCTGGCCTGCAAGAACAGTGAACATATTTACATTTTACAGTACTAATATTTCTGGACTGCAAGAACAGTGAACATAGGTAAATATTGCAGTACTAATATTTCTGGACTGTAAGAACAGTGAACGTATTTTAATTTTGCAGTACTAATATTTCTGGACTGCAAGACAAGTAAACGTAGGTAATTATTGCAGTACTAATATTTCTGGCCTGCAAGAACAGTGAACGTATTTAAATTTTTTAGTACTAATATTTCTGGACTGCAAGAACAGTTAACATAGGTAAATATTGCAGTACTAATATTTCTGGACGGCAAGAACAGCGAGCATAGGTAAATATTGCAGTACTAATATTTCTGGACTGCAGGAACAGTCACCGTAGGTAAATATTGCAGTACTAATATTTCTGGCCTGCAAGAACAGTGAACGTAGGTATATATTGCAGTACTAATGTTTCTGGACTGCAAGAACAGTGAACGTAGGTAAATATTGCAGTACTAATATTTCTGGACTGCAGGGACAGTGACCGTAGGTAAATATTGCAGTACTAATATTTCTGGCCTGCAAAAACAGTGAACGTAGGTAAATATTGCAGTACTAATATTTCTGGCCTGCAAGAACAGTGAACGTAGGTAAATATTGCAGTACTAATATTTCTGGACGACAAGAACAGCGAGCATAGGTGAATATTGCAGTAATAATATTTCTGGACTGCAAGAACAGTGAACATATTTTATTTTGCATAATATTTCATGACTGCAAGAACAGTGAACATAGGTAAATATTGCAGTACTAATATTTCTGGACGGCAAGAACAGTGAGCATAGGTAAATATTGCAGTACTAATATTTCTGGACTGCAAAAACAGTGAATGTATTTTAATTTTGCAGTACTATTATTTCTGGTCTGCAAGAACAGTGGACGTAGGTAAATATTGCAGTACTAATATTTCTGGCCTGCAATAATAGTGAACATAGGTAAATATTGCAGTACTAATATTTCTGGACTGCAGGAACAGTGACCATAGGTAAATATTGCAGTACTAATATTTCTGGACTGCAGGAACAGTCACCGTAGGTAAATATTGCAGTCCCAATATTTTTGGCCTGCAAGAACAGTGAACATAGGTATATATTGCAGTACTAATGTTTCTGGACTGCAAGAACAGTGAACGTAGGTAAATATTGCAGTACTAATATTTCTGGACTGCAGGGACAGTGACCGTAGGTAAATATTGCAGTACTAATATTTCTGGACTGCAGGGACAGTGACCGTAGGTAAATATTTCAGTACTAATATTTCTGGACTGCAAGAACAGTGAACATAGGTGTATATTGCAGTACTAATATTTCTGGCCTGCAAGAACAGTGAACATATTTACATTTTACAGTACAAATATTTCTGGACTGCAAGAACATTTAACATAGGTAAATATTGCAGTACTAATATTTCTGGACGGCAAGAACAGTGAGCATAGGTAAATATTGCAGTACTAATATTTCTGGACTGCAAAAACAGTGAATGTATTTTAATTTTGCAGTACTATTATTTCTGGACTGCAAGAACAGTTAACATAGGTAAATATTGCAGTACTAATATTGCTGGACTGCAAGAACAGTGAACGTAGGTAAATATTGCAGTACTAATATTTCTGGCTTGCAAAAACAGTGAACATAGGTAAATATTGCAGTACTAATATTTCTGTACTGCAAGAAGAGTGAACTTAGGTAAATATTGCAGTACTAATATTTCTGGCCTGCAAGAACAGTGAACGTAGGTAAATATTGCAGTACTAATATTTCTGGACGACAAGAACAGCGAGCATAGGTGAATATTGCAGTAATAATATTTCTGGACTGCAAGAACAGTGAACATATTTTATTTTGCATAATATTTCATGACTGCAAGAACAGTGAACATAGGTAAATATTGCAGTACTAATATTTCTGGACGGCAAGAACAGTGAGCATAGGTAAATATTGCAGTACTAATATTTCTGGACTGCAAAAACAGTGAATGTATTTTAATTTTGCAGTACTATTATTTCTGGTCTGCAAGAACAGTGGATGTAGGTAAATATTGCAGTACTAATATTTCTGGCCTGCAATAATAGTGAACGTAGGTAAATATTGCAGTACTAATATTTCTGGACTGCAGGAACAGTGACCATAGGTAAATATTGCAGTACTAATATTTCTGGACTGCAGGAACAGTCACCGTAGGTAAATATTGCAGTCCCAATATTTTTGGCCTGCAAGAACAGTGAACATATTTACATTTTACAGTACTAATATTTCTGGACTGCAAGAACAGTTAACATAGGTAATTATTGCAGTAATAATATTTCTGGACTGTAAGAACAGTGAACGTATTTTAATTTTGCAGTACTAATATTTCTGGACTGCAAGACAAGTGAACGTAGGTAATTATTGCAGTACTAATATTTCTGGCCTGCAAGAACAGTGAAATTATTTAAATTGTTGGTAATAATATTTCTGGACTGCAAGAACAGTTAACATAGGTAAATATTGCAGTACTAATATTTCTGGACAGCAAGAACAGAGAGCATAGGTAAATATTGCAGTACTAATATCTCTGGACTGCAAAAACAGTGAATGTATTTTAATTTTGCAGTACTATTATTTCTGGACTGCAAGAACAGTGGACGTAGGTAAATATTGCAGTCCCAATATTTTTGGCCTGCAAGAACAGTGAACATAGGTATATATTGCAGTACTAATGTTTCTGGACTGCAAGAACAGTGAACGTAGGTAAATATTGCAGTACTAATATTTCTGGACTGCAGGGACAGTGACCGTAGGTAAATATTGCAGTACTAATATTTCTGGACTGCAGGGACAGTGACCGTAGGTAAATATTTCAGTACTAATATTTCTGGACTGCAAGAACAGTGAACATAGGTGTATATTGCAGTACTAATATTTCTGGCCTGCAAGAACAGTGAACATATTTACATTTTACAGTACAAATATTTCTGGACTGCAAGAACATTTAACATAGGTAAATATTGCAGTACTAATATTTCTGGACGGCAAGAACAGTGAGCACAGGTAAATATTGCAGTACTAATATTTCTGGACTGCAAAAACAGTGAATGTATTTTAATTTTGCAGTACTATTATTTCTGGTCTGCAAGAACAGTGGACGTAGGTAAATATTGCAGTACTAATATTTCTGGCCTGCAATAATAGTGAACGTAGGTAAATATTGCAGTACTAATATTTCTGGACTGCAGGAACAGTGACCATAGGTAAATATTGCAGTACTAATATTTCTGGACTGCAGGAACAGTCACCGTAGGTAAATATTACAGTCCCAATATTTTTGGCCTGCAAGAACAGTGAACATAGGTATATATTGCAGTACTAATGTTTCTGGACTGCAAGAACAGTGAACGTAGGTAAATATTGCAGTACTAATATTTCTGGACTGCAGGAACAGTCACCGTAGGTAAATATTGCAGTACTAATATTTCTGGCCTGCAAGAACAGTGAACGTAGGTAAATATTGCAGTATTAATATTTCTGGACTGCAAGAACAGTGAACGTAGGTAAATATTGCAGTACTAATATTTCTGGACTGTAAGAACAGTGAACGTAGGTAATTATTGCAGTACTAATATTTCTGGCCTGCAAGAATAGTGAACGTATTTTAATTTTTTAGTACTAATATTTCTGGACTGCAAGAACAGTTAACATAGGTAAATATTGCAGTACTAATATTTCTGGACGGCAAGAACAGCGAGCATAGGTGAATATTGCAGTAATAATATTTCTGGACTGCAAGAACAGTGAACATATTTTATTTTGCATAATATTTCATGACTGCAAGAACAGTGAACATAGGTAAATATTGCAGTACTAATATTTCTGGCCTGCAAGAACAGTGAACGTAAGTAAATATTGCAGTATTAATATTTCTGGACTGCAAGAACAGTGAACAGACGTAAATATTGCAGTACTAATATTTCTGGACTGCAAGAACAGTGCACGTAGGTAAATATTGCAGTACTAATATTTCTGGACTGTAAGAACAGTGAACGTATTTTAATTTTGCAGTACTAATATTTTTGGACTGCAAGACAAGTGAACGTAGGTAATTATTGCAGTACTAATATTTCTGGCCTGCAAGAACAGTGAACGTATTTAAATTTTTTAGTACTAATATTTCTGGACTGCAAGAACAGCGAGCATAGGTGAATATTGCAGTAATAATATTTTTGGACTGCAAGAACAGTGAACATATTTTATTTTGCATAATATTTCATGACTGCAAGAACAGTGAACATAGGTAAATATTGCAGTACTAATATTTCTGGACTGCAAAAACAGTGAATGTATTTTAATTTTGCAGTACTATTATTTCTGGACTGCAAGAACAGTGAACGTAAATAAATATTTCAGTACTAATATTTCTGGACTGCAAGAACAGTGAACGTATTTAAATTTTTTTAGTACTAATATTTCTGGACTGCAAGAACAGTTAACATAGGTAAATATTGCAGTACTAATATTTCTGGACGGCAAGAACAGCGAGCATAGGTGAATATTGCAGTAATAATATTTCTGGACTGCAAGAACAGTGAACATATTTTATTTTGCATAATATTTCATGACTGCAAGAACAGTGAACATAGGTAAATATTGCAGTACTAATTATTGCAGTACTAATATTTCTGGCCTGCAAGAACAGTGAACGTATTTAAATTTTTTAGTACTAATATTTCTGGACTGCAAGAACAGCGAGCATAGGTGAATATTGCAGTAATAATATTTTTGGACTGCAAGAACAGTGAACATATTTTATTTTGCATAATATTTCTGGACTGCAAGAACAGTGCACGTAGGTAAATATTGCAGTACTAATATTTCTGGACTGTAAGAACAGTGAACGTATTTTAATTTTGCAGTACTAATATTTTTGGACTGCAAGACAAGTGAACGTAGGTAATTATTGCAGTACTAATATTTCTGGCCTGCAAGAACAGTGAACGTATTTAAATTTTTTAGTACTAATATTTCTGGACTGCAAGAACAGCGAGCATAGGTGAATATTGCAGTACTAATATTTTTGGACTGCAAGACAAGTGAACGTAGGTAATTATTGCAGTACTAATATTTCTGGCCTGCAAGAACAGTGAACGTATTTAAATTTTTTTGTACTAATATTTCTGGACTGCAAGAACAGCGAGCATAGGTAAATATTGCAGTACTAATATTTCTGGACGGCAAGAACAGTGAGCATAGGTAAATATTGCAGTACTAATATTTCTGGACTGCAAAAACAGTGAATGTATTTTAATTTTGCAGTACTATTATTTCTGGTCTGCAAGAACAGTGGACGTAGGTAAATATTGCAGTACTAATATTTCTGGCCTGCAATAATAGTGAACATAGGTAAATATTGCAGTACTAATATTTCTGGACTGCAGGAACAGTGACCATAGGTAAATATTGCAGTACTAATATTTCTGGACTGCAGGAACAGTCACCGTAGGTAAATATTGCAGTCCCAATATTTTTGGCCTGCAAGAACAGTGAACATAGGTATATATTGCAGTACTAATGTTTCTGGACTGCAAGAACAGTGAACGTAGGTAAATATTGCAGTACTAATATTTCTGGACTGCAGGGACAGTGACCGTAGGTAAATATTTCAGTACTAATATTTCTGGACTGCAAGAACAGTGAACATAGGTGTATATTGCAGTACTAATATTTCTGGCCTGCAAGAACAGTGAACATATTTACATTTTACAGTACAAATATTTCTGGACTGCAAGAACATTTAACATAGGTAAATATTGCAGTACTAATATTTCTGGACGGCAAGAACAGTGAGCATAGGTAAATATTGCAGTACTAATATTTCTGGACTGCAAAAACAGTGAATGTATTTTAATTTTGCAGTACTATTATTTCTGGACTGCAAGAACAGTTAACATAGGTAAATATTGCAGTACTAATATTGCTGGACTGCAAGAACAGTGAACGTAGGTAAATATTGCAGTACTAATATTTCTGGCTTGCAAAAACAGTGAACATAGGTAAATATTGCAGTACTAATATTTCTGTACTGCAAGAAGAGTGAACTTAGGTAAATATTGCAGTACTAATATTTCTGGCCTGCAAGAACAGTGAACGTAGGTAAATATTGCAGTACTAATATTTCTGGACGACAAGAACAGCGAGCATAGGTGAATATTGCAGTAATAATATTTCTGGACTGCAAGAACAGTGAACATATTTTATTTTGCATAATATTTCATGACTGCAAGAACAGTGAACATAGGTAAATATTGCAGTACTAATATTTCTGGACGGCAAGAACAGTGAGCATAGGTAAATATTGCAGTACTAATATTTCTGGACTGCAAAAACAGTGAATGTATTTTAATTTTGCAGTACTATTATTTCTGGTCTGCAAGAACAGTGGATGTAGGTAAATATTGCAGTACTAATATTTCTGGCCTGCAATAATAGTGAACGTAGGTAAATATTGCAGTACTAATATTTCTGGACTGCAGGAACAGTGACCATAGGTAAATATTGCAGTACTAATATTTCTGGACTGCAGGAACAGTCACCGTAGGTAAATATTGCAGTCCCAATATTTTTGGCCTGCAAGAACAGTGAACATATTTACATTTTACAGTACTAATATTTCTGGACTGCAAGAACAGTTAACATAGGTAATTATTGCAGTAATAATATTTCTGGACTGTAAGAACAGTGAACGTATTTTAATTTTGCAGTACTAATATTTCTGGACTGCAAGACAAGTGAACGTAGGTAATTATTGCAGTACTAATATTTCTGGCCTGCAAGAACAGTGAAATTATTTAAATTGTTGGTAATAATATTTCTGGACTGCAAGAACAGTTAACATAGGTAAATATTGCAGTACTAATATTTCTGGACAGCAAGAACAGAGAGCATAGGTAAATATTGCAGTACTAATATCTCTGGACTGCAAAAACAGTGAATGTATTTTAATTTTGCAGTACTATTATTTCTGGACTGCAAGAACAGTGGACGTAGGTAAATATTGCAGTCCCAATATTTTTGGCCTGCAAGAACAGTGAACATAGGTATATATTGCAGTACTAATGTTTCTGGACTGCAAGAACAGTGAACGTAGGTAAATATTGCAGTACTAATATTTCTGGACTGCAGGGACAGTGACCGTAGGTAAATATTGCAGTACTAATATTTCTGGACTGCAGGGACAGTGACCGTAGGTAAATATTTCAGTACTAATATTTCTGGACTGCAAGAACAGTGAACATAGGTGTATATTGCAGTACTAATATTTCTGGCCTGCAAGAACAGTGAACATATTTACATTTTACAGTACAAATATTTCTGGACTGCAAGAACATTTAACATAGGTAAATATTGCAGTACTAATATTTCTGGACGGCAAGAACAGTGAGCACAGGTAAATATTGCAGTACTAATATTTCTGGACTGCAAAAACAGTGAATGTATTTTAATTTTGCAGTACTATTATTTCTGGTCTGCAAGAACAGTGGACGTAGGTAAATATTGCAGTACTAATATTTCTGGCCTGCAATAATAGTGAACGTAGGTAAATATTGCAGTACTAATATTTCTGGACTGCAGGAACAGTGACCATAGGTAAATATTGCAGTACTAATATTTCTGGCCTGCAAGAACAGTGAACGTAGGTAAATATTGCAGTATTAATATTTCTGGACTGCAAGAACAGTGAACGTAGGTAAATATTGCAGTACTAATATTTCTGGACTGTAAGAACAGTGAACGTAGGTAATTATTGCAGTACTAATATTTCTGGCCTGCAAGAATAGTGAACGTATTTTAATTTTTTAGTACTAATATTTCTGGACTGCAAGAACAGTTAACATAGGTAAATATTGCAGTACTAATATTTCTGGACGGCAAGAACAGCGAGCATAGGTGAATATTGCAGTAATAATATTTCTGGACTGCAAGAACAGTGAACATATTTTATTTTGCATAATATTTCATGACTGCAAGAACAGTGAACATAGGTAAATATTGCAGTACTAATATTTCTGGCCTGCAAGAACAGTGAACGTAAGTAAATATTGCAGTATTAATATTTCTGGACTGCAAGAACAGTGAACAGACGTAAATATTGCAGTACTAATATTTCTGGACTGCAAGAACAGTGCACGTAGGTAAATATTGCAGTACTAATATTTCTGGACTGTAAGAACAGTGAACGTATTTTAATTTTGCAGTACTAATATTTTTGGACTGCAAGACAAGTGAACGTAGGTAATTATTGCAGTACTAATATTTCTGGCCTGCAAGAACAGTGAACGTATTTAAATTTTTTAGTACTAATATTTCTGGACTGCAAGAACAGCGAGCATAGGTGAATATTGCAGTAATAATATTTTTGGACTGCAAGAACAGTGAACATATTTTATTTTGCATAATATTTCATGACTGCAAGAACAGTGAACATAGGTAAATATTGCAGTACTAATATTTCTGGACTGCAAAAACAGTGAATGTATTTTAATTTTGCAGTACTATTATTTCTGGACTGCAAGAACAGTGAACGTAAATAAATATTTCAGTACTAATATTTCTGGACTGCAAGAACAGTGAACGTATTTAAATTTTTTTAGTACTAATATTTCTGGACTGCAAGAACAGTTAACATAGGTAAATATTGCAGTACTAATATTTCTGGACGGCAAGAACAGCGAGCATAGGTGAATATTGCAGTAATAATATTTCTGGACTGCAAGAACAGTGAACATATTTTATTTTGCATAATATTTCATGACTGCAAGAACAGTGAACATAGGTAAATATTGCAGTACTAATATTTCTGGACTGCAAAAACAGTGAATGTATTTTAGTTTTGCAGTACTATTATTTCTGGACTGCAAGAACAGTGATCGTAGGTAAATATTGCAGTACTAATATTTCTGGCCTGCAAGAACAGTGAACGTAAGTAAATATTGCAGTATTAATATTTCTGGACTGCAGGAACAGTGAACGGACGTAAATATTGCAGTACTAATATTTCTGGACTGCAAGAACAGTGCACGTAGGTAAATATTGCAGTACTAATATTTCTGGACTGTAAGAACAGTGAACGTATTTTAATTTTGCAGTACTAATATTTTTGGACTGCAAGACAAGTGAACGTAGGTAATTATTGCAGTACTAATATTTCTGGCCTGCAAGAACAGTGAACGTATTTAAATTTTTTAGTACTAATATTTCTGGACTGCAAGAACAGCGAGCATAGGTGAATATTGCAGTAATAATATTTCTGGACTGCAAGAACAGTGAACATATTTTATTTTGCATAATATTTCATGACTGCAAGAACAGTGAACATAGGTAAATATTGCAGTACTAATATTTCTGGACTGCAAAAACAGTGAATGTATTTTAATTTTGCAGTACTATTATTTCTGGACTGCAAGAACAGTGAACGTAAATAAATATTTCAGTACTAATATTTCTGGACTGCAAGAACAGTGAACATAGGTGTATATTGCAGTACTAATATTTCTGGACTGCAAGAACAGTGACCGTAGGTAAATATTTCAGTACTAATATTTCTGGACTGCAAGAACAGTGAACATAGGTGTATATTGCAGTACTAATATTTCTGGCCTGCAAGAACAGTGAACATATTTACATTTTACAGTACTAATATTTCTGGACTGCAAGAACAGTGAACATAGGTAAATATTGCAGTACTAATATTTCTGGACTGTAAGAACAGTGAACGTATTTTAATTTTGCAGTACTAATATTTCTGGACTGCAAGACAAGTAAACGTAGGTAATTATTGCAGTACTAATATTTCTGGCCTGCAAGAACAGTGAACGTATTTAAATTTTTTAGTACTAATATTTCTGGACTGCAAGAACAGTTAACATAGGTAAATATTGCAGTACTAATATTTCTGGACGGCAAGAACAGCGAGCATAGGTAAATATTGCAGTACTAATATTTCTGGACTGCAGGAACAGTCACCGTAGGTAAATATTGCAGTACTAATATTTCTGGCCTGCAAGAACAGTGAACGTAGGTATATATTGCAGTACTAATGTTTCTGGACTGCAAGAACAGTGAACGTAGGTAAATATTGCAGTACTAATATTTCTGGACTGCAGGGACAGTGACCGTAGGTAAATATTGCAGTACTAATATTTCTGGCCTGCAAAAACAGTGAACGTAGGTAAATATTGCAGTACTAATATTTCTGGCCTGCAAGAACAGTGAACGTAGGTAAATATTGCAGTACTAATATTTCTGGACGACAAGAACAGCGAGCATAGGTGAATATTGCAGTAATAATATTTCTGGACTGCAAGAACAGTGAACATATTTTATTTTGCATAATATTTCATGACTGCAAGAACAGTGAACATAGGTAAATATTGCAGTACTAATATTTCTGGACGGCAAGAACAGTGAGCATAGGTAAATATTGCAGTACTAATATTTCTGGACTGCAAAAACAGTGAATGTATTTTAATTTTGCAGTACTATTATTTCTGGTCTGCAAGAACAGTGGACGTAGGTAAATATTGCAGTACTAATATTTCTGGCCTGCAATAATAGTGAACATAGGTAAATATTGCAGTACTAATATTTCTGGACTGCAGGAACAGTGACCATAGGTAAATATTGCAGTACTAATATTTCTGGACTGCAGGAACAGTCACCGTAGGTAAATATTGCAGTCCCAATATTTTTGGCCTGCAAGAACAGTGAACATAGGTATATATTGCAGTACTAATGTTTCTGGACTGCAAGAACAGTGAACGTAGGTAAATATTGCAGTACTAATATTTCTGGACTGCAGGGACAGTGACCGTAGGTAAATATTGCAGTACTAATATTTCTGGACTGCAGGGACAGTGACCGTAGGTAAATATTTCAGTACTAATATTTCTGGACTGCAAGAACAGTGAACATAGGTGTATATTGCAGTACTAATATTTCTGGCCTGCAAGAACAGTGAACATATTTACATTTTACAGTACAAATATTTCTGGACTGCAAGAACATTTAACATAGGTAAATATTGCAGTACTAATATTTCTGGACGGCAAGAACAGTGAGCATAGGTAAATATTGCAGTACTAATATTTCTGGACTGCAAAAACAGTGAATGTATTTTAATTTTGCAGTACTATTATTTCTGGTCTGCAAGAACAGTGGACGTAGGTAAATATTGCAGTACTAATATTTCTGGCCTGCAATAATAGTGAACGTAGGTAAATATTGCAGTACTAATATTTCTGGACTGCAGGAACAGTGACCATAGGTAAATATTGCAGTACTAATATTTCTGGACTGCAGGAACAGTCACCGTAGGTAAATATTACAGTCCCAATATTTTTGGCCTGCAAGAACAGTGAACATAGGTATATATTGCAGTACTAATGTTTCTGGACTGCAAGAACAGTGAACGTAGGTAAATATTGCAGTACTAATATTTCTGGACTGCAGGAACAGTCACCGTAGGTAAATATTGCAGTACTAATATTTCTGGCCTGCAAGAACAGTGAACGTAGGTAAATATTGCAGTATTAATATTTCTGGACTGCAAGAACAGTGAACGTAGGTAAATATTGCAGTACTAATATTTCTGGACTGTAAGAACAGTGAACGTATTTTAATTTTGCAGTACTAATATTTCTGGACTGCAAGACAAGTGAACGTAGGTAATTATTGCAGTACTAATATTTCTGGCCTGCAAGAATAGTGAACGTATTTTAATTTTTTAGTACTAATATTTCTGGACTGCAAGAACAGTTAACATAGGTAAATATTGCAGTACTAATATTTCTGGACGGCAAGAACAGCGAGCATAGGTGAATATTGCAGTAATAATATTTCTGGACTGCAAGAACAGTGAACATATTTTATTTTGCATAATATTTCATGACTGCAAGAACAGTGAACATAGGTAAATATTGCAGTACTAATATTTCTGGCCTGCAAGAACAGTGAACGTAAGTAAATATTGCAGTATTAATATTTCTGGACTGCAAGAACAGTGAACAGACGTAAATATTGCAGTACTAATATTTCTGGACTGCAAGAACAGTGCACGTAGGTAAATATTGCAGTACTAATATTTCTGGACTGTAAGAACAGTGAACGTATTTTAATTTTGCAGTACTAATATTTTTGGACTGCAAGACAAGTGAACGTAGGTAATTATTGCAGTACTAATATTTCTGGCCTGCAAGAACAGTGAACGTATTTAAATTTTTTAGTACTAATATTTCTGGACTGCAAGAACAGCGAGCATAGGTGAATATTGCAGTAATAATATTTTTGGACTGCAAGAACAGTGAACATATTTTATTTTGCATAATATTTCATGACTGCAAGAACAGTGAACATAGGTAAATATTGCAGTACTAATATTTCTGGACTGCAAAAACAGTGAATGTATTTTAATTTTGCAGTACTATTATTTCTGGACTGCAAGAACAGTGAACGTAAATAAATATTTCAGTACTAATATTTCTGGACTGCAAGAACAGTGAACGTATTTAAATTTTTTTAGTACTAATATTTCTGGACTGCAAGAACAGTTAACATAGGTAAATATTGCAGTACTAATATTTCTGGACGGCAAGAACAGCGAGCATAGGTGAATATTGCAGTGATAATATTTCTGGACTGCAAGAACAGTGAACATATTTTATTTTGCATAATATTTCATGACTGCAAGAACAGTGAACATAGGTAAATATTGCAGTACTAATATTTCTGGACTGCAAAAACAGTGAATGTATTTTAATTTTGCAGTACTATTATTTCTGGACTGCAAGAACAGTGATCGTAGGTAAATATTGCAGTACTAATATTTCTGGCCTGCAAGAACAGTGAACGTAAGTAAATATTGCAGTATTAATATTTCTGGACTGCAAGAACAGTGAACGGACGTAAATATTGCAGTACTAATATTTCTGGACTGCAAGAACAGTGCACGTAGGTAAATATTGCAGTACTAATATTTCTGGACTGTAAGAACAGTGAACGTATTTTAATTTTGCAGTACTAATATTTTTGGACTGCAAGACAAGTGAACGTAGGTAATTATTGCAGTACTAATATTTCTGGCCTGCAAGAACAGTGAACGTATTTAAATTTTTTAGTACTAATATTTCTGGACTGCAAGAACAGCGAGCATAGGTGAATATTGCAGTAATAATATTTCTGGACTGCAAGAACAGTGAACATATTTTATTTTGCATAATATTTCATGACTGCAAGAACAGTGAACATAGGTAAATATTGCAGTACTAATATTTCTGGACTGCAAAAACAGTGAATGTATTTTAATTTTGCAGTACTATTATTTCTGGACTGCAAGAACAGTGAACGTAAATAAATATTTCAGTACTAATATTTCTGGACTGCAAGAACAGTGAACATAGGTGTATATTGCAGTACTAATATTTCTGCACTGCAAGAACAGTGACCGTAGGTAAATATTTCAGTACTAATATTTCTGGACTGCAAGAACAGTGAACATAGGTGTATATTGCAGTACTAATATTTCTGGCCTGCAAGAACAGTGAACATATTTACATTTTACAGTACTAATATTTCTGGACTGCAAGAACAGTGAACATAGGTAAATATTGCAGTACTAATATTTCTGGACTGTAAGAACAGTGAACGTATTTTAATTTTGCAGTACTAATATTTCTGGACTGCAAGACAAGTGAACGTAGGTAAATATTGCAGTACTAATATTTCTGGACTGCAGGAACAGTCACCGTAGGTAAATATTGCAGTACCAATATTTCTGGCCTGCAAGAGCAGTGAACATAGGTATACATTGCAGTACTAATATTTCTGGACTGCAACAACAGTGACCGTAGGTAAATATTGCAGTACTAATATTTCTGGACTGCAAGAACAGTCACCGTAGGTAAATATTGCAGTACTAATATTTCTGGCCTTCAAAAACAGTGAACATATTTACATTTTACAGTACTAATATTTCTGGACTGCAAGAACAGGTAACGTATGTAATTATTGCAGTACTAATATTTCTGGACTGCAAGAAAAGTGAACATATGTAAATATTGTAGTACTAATATTTCTGGACTGTAAGAACAGTGAAAGTATTTTAATGTTGCAGTACTAATATTTCTGGACTGCAAGAACCGTGAACATATTTTATTTTGCATAATATTTCATGACTGCAAGAACAGTGAACATAGGTAAATATTGCAGTACTAATATTTCTGGACTGCAAAAACAGTGAATGTATTTTAATTTTGCAGTACTATTATTTCTGGACTGCAAGAACAGTGAACGTAAATAAATATTGCAGTACTAATATTTCTGGCCTGCAAGAACAGTGAACGTAGGTGAATAAGTATTAATATTTCTGGACTGCAAAAACAGTAAACATAGGTATATATTGCAGTACTAATATTTCTGGCCTGCAAGAACAGTGAACGTATTTAAATTTTGCATAATATTTCTGGACTGCAAGAACAGTGAACGTAGGTAAATATTGCAGTACTAATATTTCTGGCCTGCAAGAACAGTGGACGTATTTTAAATGTTGAACATTGTTGAAACCGTCATGGCGCTTTATACAGAGGCGGGTTTGGAAACATCATTTCTGGCCGTTTGGACGGCGGGTTTAGCCTTAGTAAATCCAGTGATGGCTAAACTGCCGCCAAACCCGCCGAAAGTCGGCGGGTTTACAAACATGCCTGTTAGTAAATCTAGCCCTAAGTCTATATATCTTCTGTATACCCTTATCTGTGAGAAGAAAAACAAGATAGTTATCTTAAAACAGCAAACAGAACAAAAATTTTCATTCTTTACCATCGGCTAGCGATTAGGAGAGCAAACATTTGACAACATAAAACAAAACAAGCAAAAATAACAACAATTACCTTTTAAAATCAGTTTATTTCTTCTAAAAGTACACATTACTACTTACCACAGATTATTACTTGCCTTGCCTGGTCCTAATTTCCTAGCCTTGGCTCTAATATTTTCTTTACAATCTTTCCTCAAATGTCCCTTCTTAAGACAGTTAAAACACTTCAAAGATTTCTGTTTCTTGCGTCCCTTTATAGTGGTTTTTATAATTCTGAGGTTGTGGATGTAGTTTTTCTAACGCCTGGATACGCAACATCATTAACCTATCACTCTGTGCTTTTTCCTTTTTACATATATTATCATGTTCTATAGCATGCTCTCTAATATCATTTACCGTGAGACCTCTCCAATTAGGAAAAGAGGTTTTTATCCAGGTCCTTAGATCCTCCCGGAGGCCATCCATTAGTACTGCAACAGCTACCTTTCTGTAAAGTGGATTCACCCTTATATCCAATATTCCTGTGTACTTAATCATGGCCGCTAGAGCCCTTGAAAAATAATCAGTTGTATTCTCATTACCTTTTTGTTTGATGGCATATATTTTGCCCCATTCCATAGTCACTGGAAAATATATGGCCAACTCTGTGATTATACGTCCAATATTATCCTGATTGTCATCCTCAGTTAAGGGTTTATCCTTCTCCAACCTACAACCCTTAATGAACTTTTGTACATCAGTATCGAGAGGAAGACAAGCTCTAAACAACACTCGCCAATCTTTATTAGTAGGCTCATGTGCATTACCTAAATGTCTAATAAATTTCTGACACTTGGCCAAATCTTTTCTAGGATCAGGGAAATCAGACATAATTGTAAATAGTTCCGTCTTAGCCCATGGAAAATACATGGCTACCTGTTTCATGGGAACTACACCATCTCTGTCCGCTTTCCCATTGGGAACTGCTGTTGTGCGGACAGGATATAAGCCTACCAAATCACTATGTTCTGAACTAGTTGCTGGAATCGCTGTTGCAGTACAATGAATGTCTCCCCCTTTGATAACCTTTACATTATTCTCACCAATTTCAGCTACTGCCCCTGCTGGTGGAACCATTCCCTTTCCTTGTCCGTGTATGTTACTGGCATGGGCAATGGCTGAAATGACTGTGGGTACATTTTCTTCCTTTAAAACATTACTTAAGACATTATACAAGTTACTAGTTACAGTTTTCACATTTTTGGTACTATCCGCCCCGACCGAATTTGTCGGGGGCGTGTTTGCGCTCAGTTTGCCACGCTTTGCAACGCACACTTCCGTAATACTTGTTTCCGGTACGCTTACTTCCGCTGACCACGCACTCCCGTGTCACGTGTACCCTTCTTGTTGCCACAAATTTAAACAGTCATCATGTTCAATTCTCGTTTTTGTTGATTTAATCAACCACACTTTATCTCTAACATTATTTAACACCTCTGAGTCAAGACTACCTATGTTTGGGAAAGGTTTCACACACTCCCGGGTCATCTTGACCCATTTGTCGCAGTATGCCGTTGCATACGCACCATATTTATTATAGATAACATACTTTGCAGAACCAACCGGCCATTCATTAGGCAGCACAA
The DNA here is from genome assembly GCF_038048845.1 of Mixophyes fleayi. Classification (NCBI taxonomy): domain Eukaryota; kingdom Metazoa; phylum Chordata; class Amphibia; order Anura; family Limnodynastidae; genus Mixophyes; species Mixophyes fleayi. Next base: position 332,782,379 of record NC_134405.1, on the reverse strand, counting down.
CATGAACTATCTCTAGCGTTTGCTTCGCATCCAATATCAAAACAACCTATTTCTCAACGCTACACAAAAAATACTTTTACCTGTTCTCCTTTCAAACAGAGCTTACTAGAGATTTTTTTTTATTCGTGGACGTTTTCAACAGGCATGTCCCCTTAAAGATATCAATGCCCTTCCTAGTTTGAGTACTTTACCACTGTTAGCAACCGATATCAATCAAGAATATCAGTGGTTGCAGCGTATTTCCTCCCACATCTCCCAAGTCGCAATCACGGCTGCACTAAATCAACCATGCGGTCCGACCGCACCGCTTACGGATACTAACTATCTGTAAGCTTTGCGATTAATATTTGGGAATGCCGCGAAAACCTGCTATTTTCGTTTTGAGTATGCTATGCATGCTCTGTGGTGTGTCTTTATCACCTGCTTTTTGTTAGAACAGAACACCACTCACACAAAGGTTTCTTTATATCCTGCTCAGCCCTAGAACAGAACCTTTGTTGTCAGGTCACCTTTTTTACCATGCCCCGTCAGACACACCTGAACAAAAGCGCTATCAATTTTAAATAGTTCCACACTGCCCTCCCAATACTTAATCAAGGCCCTGCCATGCGGTCAAACCGCACTGCTCAGAGATACTAGTTATCTGTGAACATTGTGATTGGCGGTGCAAAAATTTTGGGAGGTGTGGTCATGCATTTGGGGGCGTGGCAAACGTGCCATTGGGGCGTGGCTAACATAAAAACCACTAGGCTCTCAATTCGCCGGAGCGTCACATATGTTCAAGCACTCCTGACTTTCAGGACATCTACCACCACAGTGTAGTATACAAACAATGCAGTGTGTACACAAACAGTTCAGTCTTGGCCTACACCTTACATTGGGCACAACATTCACCAAAAATTGGTATTGTCCCTACTAGAATCACAACATTTCACACACTGTGCTGCTCTCTCCTACCTGTTCTTCTCACTTTCTCCACCTGTGGCTGCTGGTTTCTTTAGTTGTGGCTTGTCCGGATCCAGGAATGTTGAAGGACCTATTTTGAAAAAAAAATGGCTACATTTAGAAAATTACAGCCAGTCCCGGCCTTAAATCAATAGCACTCACGATTAATAATTAGGCCTTCCTCCAGCCCAAACATTAAAATAATAGTATTCACATTTAATAAATAAACCTATTTCACTTCCTGCAAACAGCCCCAGCAATACCTATTTCCCGCAACCATCACTGCCATTAAATAATTCATAGTCACATTTAATAAATAGACCTCATTCTCCCTAAACTCACCCCAAGATTCAATAGCCCCCAAACCACCCCATCTTAAATTAATAGTCCCTACTATTAAATTGCCTCACCATCACCCTACAAACAAAATAGCGCCCATTAATTAGCCGCCACCTACCTCACACACACTACATTGCAACAAGCCCCCTGTGCCATCACACACATTACTGTGCCCCTTCATCACAACTACACTGTACCCCCTTATGCTCACACTGCGACCTCCATGCTGCTTTTCCCCCTTCTTTTTTACTTTGTGCCTCTCTCCCACTTTTTTTATTCCTCTGTTCCTCTCTCCCACTTTTTTTCCCTCCTCTGTTCCTCTCTCCCCAATTTTTTTTTATTCCTCTGTGGCTCTCTCCTTTTTTGTCCTCCTCTGTTCCTCTCTCCCACTTTTTTTCCCTCCTCTGTTCCTCTCTCCCCAATTTTTTTTTTATTCCCCTGTGGCTCTCTCCTTTTTTTCCTCCTCTGTTCCTCTCTCCCATTTTTTTTTTATTCCCCTGTGGCTCTCTCCTTTTTTTCCTCCTCTGTTCCTCTCTCCCACTTTTTTTTTTATTACTCTGTGGCTCTCTCCTTTTTTTCCTCCTCTGTTTCTCTGTCCCCTTTCTTTATAGTACTGTCCCTCCCTGTTTTCCTCCCCTAGCCTCTCCGTTTCTTTACTTACCTTTTGTCAACTTCTTTCTTTTCTTTTCTGCTCTTCTGTCTTCTTTCTTCATGCTGGCTGTGGCGCTCCTCACTGACTGACAGGCGTGACTTGATGACGTCACGCCCGGCAGTCAGTGTGAATGGAGGAGAGGAGGGACACGGCGCCGCGCGATCACGTGAGTATTTTTTTTTATTATTATTTATTTTTTCTTACAGCTCCCAAGAAACCCAAGACCCCCCCCCCCCCCCCCCCCCGCGCGAAGAAAAAAAAAAAAAGTTAAAAAAAAAATACCGCAAGAGAGAAAAATAAAATAAGAAAATAAATAAATTTTATTAGCAGCGAGGGCCCGGCCCGGGCCCCCTGGCATGGCCGGGCCCGGGTAAACTGTACCCGCCCCCCCCCCCTCTCGGCGGCCCTGCGTGTAAAAACCTATAGTTGCCTATAGTTACCAGTATATTTTTGCCTTTATGTATTCATTCACATACACACACATAACCTTTGTTTTCTGTACAGAAAATAAATTTCCCAAACAATGGCACTATCTTTTCAGAGATTTTACCAAGTGATTACACTATGCATAGCTAACAGACTATGATCATGACTGTTTACACACGTGGCAACAATACCGGAAGTTCATACACGCTAAACAGGAAGCACACATACACTAGGCAATGCAGTACCCTTTAAAACGCAAAACGACAATAAAAATAAACATTTTTCTTTCTTGTCCCTAGATTCAAATTAGCGTTCCTTCAGTCTATGCAACAACAGACATTCGGTTTCGCAATACAAAGTGAACCACAGGTCTTAAACACATTGCGTTCTTTCCTGTTATGTGACGCGTCTGTCAATCCACCCTTTGTTGAGGAACCGAATACCGTAAGCGTTGCATACCTGCCGATAACGTAACTCCTAAACTCACGAGCCCCCAATTATTAAAGTAATTCTATTGTTTTAAAATAAGCATTGGCCAATCAATTGTATGTGTTTCCAAAGCACAAGGTGGTTTATTTTAGCAGATGTAAATAGTCAACAATTCAATACATGATTATATTATGATAAAGTACAGTACAGCACAGCCAATACCAAAAGATAAGTACATACCAATGCTATCGCATGCGCTCGCTGCGCACCCACGGGACCTGGTGGACAGTATATCTGTTAGAATACTGTGTCAGAGTTGACTGAGAGCCAAAGGGTGTGCAGCTATGATTATATACAGTACAGTGTTACACTTGAACAATAGAGATGACGTAGATTGTTTCTATAGGTCCAGACGTTGTGTGGGTCCAGGGTAAACAGATCATAGGCTGATTCAATCTAATGAATCCAAAGGTGGGGGTCGTCTATCCAGGGGGGTCTGCTCCTTTCATAGCCAGCATCATACAAAGGTGTATTCCCTAATATCAATAACTAAAGTATGCAATGTGTGATCTCTTCGCCGACTGCACCGGACAGCTGCTGATGAATAGGGTTTCAGTATGATACCAGACATGCCACCTTTCCCACAACCTGAACCTTGAGTATCACTGAAGTGTACATATTATATATATATATATATATATATATATATATATATATATATATATATATATATATATATATATATAAATGCTAGGTGGCGTCTGTGTGTAAAAAAAAAAAAAAAGTTGCGGCGCCACCTGCTGGGCAGAGTTATACACTGACCTACTAAATTCTTAGTGTGTGTGGGGAAAAAAAAATCAAAAAGGGCTGAAATTTGGTATAAATAACTAAATGTTGTAATGCGAGTGTGTGCGTGCGTATGTTACAGTGCGATCGCATCACGCCACGTGTTACGTGGCGTACTCTTCGCAATTGCACGGCAAACCAATATTAAACCAATACTTTCGTTCATCCAATTATACGACTTTGACTATATGTGTGTGTGTGTGTGTGTGAGGACACCTAGCACACCAGTAAGAGACCTTATTGAGATTATATATTTGTACATGGGTTTACAGTTCATGTTATATACACTTGGATAGTGGAACAAATAGAGCACATATAGAACGTTTATTACTGATTCTCTATGAAGTGATCATTGTATCTAAGTGTGCTTATGTTGTACTTTTACACAACACCATATGTTTAAATATGCACAAACACAAAAGGCATCACAGTTGGTGGAACTATCAGCACATTTTCGAAGGACGGTGGTGAGTGTGAACACACTTCCAAATTTGCACGACATTGTTAAATTATTGTTGGTGAGTTTTAGGAAGTTTATAAAACAAAATCTACCGATACAAAGTTCTTTGCTACAATATATGATTGTGCGAGTGCAGATGTTGTTGCAATACTTTATCTGAAGGTCAGAAATTGCAGTCATGTAAGATTTATTATTAAAATCTAGTGATTATCATTATAAATAAGTATGAGTCATCAAGCTATAGGAAGCTTGTATTGCCTGTTGTTCTCCGATTCCCTGTACTTTCAAGTGTCAATCTAGCATCTCTCTCATCTATAAAAGTTATGTGGAACAATAGCATCACCGTGTGGTCAGTATTGATAGCTGCCTGTGTTTTTCCTTTTCAGATACATCGTCATTTTTAGGTCTGGTAGCATGTATAATACTTTATACTGTAACCAATTTTAATTCGAGAGCCTGCCTGTAATCGGATTAATTCAGATTTATCTAGTAAGCAAAAATTACACGCATTTGAAAGAGCCAATGAAATGTGTTTAAATCAATCAATTTTGAATGGCTGGCCCTCGAAATCTAAGGGGAAAGAGCAGCTTCTCGTCACTCCTTTATACACAGCACAAAGGCTCTTCTCGGAGCCACCTAATGCTCTCTCTACAGCAAGTGAGACCCCATCTCACTGCTTTCTACTACACGAAGCCGCTGATATATGTGGTTGAAAGGATCCATGGAGCAGTTCCAATGAGAATAAAGGCTACGTGCATAATTTAGAGCTGAAAATGTGTATGAAACGGGACAGCTAAATTGTGGGAAAATTGTGGGAAACCGTATCTGGCTCAAAAGTAGAACTACCAGGGAACCTTTGATTACCCAGATAAAACGAATAGTAATGTGTATAGAGCTCTAGTAAGAAAACGTGGGTGGCTCTGAAAAGAGCCTTTGTGTTGTGGGGGTGTCAGTGGGGAGTAAATCACTTGCTCTTAGCTGCCTTGTGGCTCTCGGTCTTCTTGGGCAGCAGCACGGCCTGGATGTTGGGCAGGACGCCTCCCTGGGCGATCGTCACCCCACCGAGCAGCTTGTTTAGCTCTTCGTCGTTGCGCACAGCCAGCTGCAGGTGGCGGGGGATGATACGGGTCTTCTTGTTATCACGGGCGGCATTTCCAGCCAACTCCAGAATCTCAGCCGTCAGGTACTCGAGCACGGCGGCCAGATAGACAGGAGCTCCGGCTCCCACACGATGAGCATAGTTCCCCTTCCTCAAAAGACGGTGAACACGGCCAACAGGAAACTGAAGACCGGCCCGAGATGAGCGAGTCTTGGCCTTAGCCCGGGTCTTACCGCCTTGTTTGCCTCTACCAGACATGTTATGCTCAGGTTAATTCAATACACACGAGTAGCAAACTCCGCCTTCATTCCTTTATTTATATGTTCGAAAAACAAACGACTGCATCTGTGATTGGTCCGTTTTCAGACTGGCCAGTGACAAAAATGTTCGGGCACTCACCAATCAGCACAGGGAGAAGGGGTATAGCTTTTCTAAAGATCCCGTGACAGAACTAACCAATAGCGCCTAGAGCTGAAGATAAGGTTAATTTACATAGACTGCCTATAAATACAGCGATTGTGGGCGGTGCTAGCAATAGTTTCTTTACACTCTGTCGAGATCTTGTTATTGCAATGCCTGAACCAGCCAAGTCTGCACCTGCGGCCAAAAAGGGCTCCAAGAAAGCCGTGACCAAGACCCAGAAGAAAGATGGGAAGAAGCGTAGAAAGACCAGGAAGGAGAGTTATGCTATCTACGTGTACAAGGTGCTGAAGCAGGTCCACCCTGATACCGGCATCTCCTCCAAGGCCATGGGTATCATGAACTCCTTTGTTAATGACATTTTTGAGCGCATCGCAGGCGAAGCCTCCCGCCTGGCTCACTACAACAAGCGCTCCACCATCACCTCCCGGGAGATCCAGACCGCTGTGCGTCTACTGCTGCCCGGTGAGCTGGCAAAGCACGCCGTGTCTGAGGGCACCAAGGCCGTCACCAAGTACACCAGCGCCAAGTAATCTGCAATCTCTGTTCTAAGATAACACAAAGGCTCTTTTAAGAGCCACCCAAATCTTCTCAATCGAGGCTATGACATTTGCTAGATCCCGCATGTTCTTTGTGGTGTTTTTTATCTCCGCGAAACCATCACATTTCAAGCTACTCGTTCTTGCAATACCCCACATATTGTTCCTTACGCTTTAATCACTGCCTAGCATTTCCCTTCAGATCATGTAAGGGCCGATATTTGTAACGCTGTGCAGCCCAAGGTCTTTTAATAACGTGAATAACAGGTCTTGAGTAATAGATGTTCTAAAACTGCCATGCGTAGAATCTAGATGAAATAAGTGGTATATGGGGGTATGTTTGTGCTCTAGGACATGGACATACTACAACTCTTTGAAGATTGAGTGGGAGGCTCTCAAAAGAGCCTTTTTGTTTTTCAACATGGCAAAGAAATTGGCCTCCGAAACCGTACATAGTGGAGACCTAAGCGATTGAAAAAGGGGCTTTCCCAGCTTTCTCGTATCTAATGGATGCATCACTCGCCGCCCATATAGACTCTTGAATAGAGAAAACTTGGTGGACTCCTGAGATACCTCGTTAAATGTAAAGAGGAGCTGTTGCAGGGTCTTCTCCCAGTCTCCTCCCTCCGTGCTGACATATGTGCAGAGAAAATGTTTAACGCACCATTGCAACACTCACATTACCAATTAGTTCGTGGATAGGGGGATGGTACGCTAGGGTCTTGCCACAAGATTTTCCCTGTAGAGTCTTTATAATTTCCCCAGGATACGTATTTCTCAATTCCTGTGGGAAACCCACCCTGAAAGAACCACTGCTTCTGGATACGAGGTGGTAATCAATATTTTTTCATTTTGGCTGGTATGGGGCAGGAAGAATATAATGTCTTTCTCAATCGATGCTATGACACCCTTTGTATTATTACCCCGTTTATTATGTTGCTTTGTATTTTTTGAAAGTCTCCTGGTTACGTTTCCCTGTACTCGTCCCCCAACATGTAAACCCGTTCCACAGCTGGGATTTACGCTCATTTGACTACACGTTGTAAAAGCATAGATTAGTGGTCTTCGCCTACTTTATACAATGGTTGAGACGGATGTCTGCGGTGTAACTCCCGCACTCAGAACAGGCTGCGAGTGATGGTGTCACTATTCACTCATGTATTGGATCTACGTGTAACAAAGCCGTGGGGTGATATGCTGTAGTATCTTAAAATGCTACAGACCTATTCCTCCAGTAATCATGGGCATAATAGTAAACTTACAGCTCTTTGAAGACTGAGTGGGTGGCTCTTAAAAGAGCCTTTGTGTGTAATGGGATACAGAGAAATTAACCTCCAAACCCGTACAGAGTGCGACCCTGACGTTTCAGGGCATACACGACATCCATGGCTGTGACAGTCTTTCTCTTTGCGTGCTCTGTGTAAGTGACGGCATCACGGATCACATTCTCCAGGAAGACCTTCAGGACACCGCGGGTCTCCTCGTAGATGAGCCCAGAGATGCGCTTCACACCTCCCCTACGAGCTAAACGACGGATAGCTGGTTTAGTGATGCCCTGGATGTTATCACGGAGCACCTTCCTGTGCCTCTTAGCACCGCCTTTCCCGAGCCCCTTGCCTCCTTTACCGCGTCCAGACATGATTTGCACTGCTGGCGTTGCCTAATCAACTGATGTGAATTGGTTGTACAGCAAACTTCTTTAATACAGTTAAGTCGGACCTGAAAGGACACAAAGTATAGAGGAAGAAATGGGCGTGTCATTTGATAATTATTGCTACATGTGGCTTTCGTTCCCCTTGCCGATTGGCTGAACGAGCAGCCGTTAAAGATTTTAAAATTCCCGCCGCGTCGCTTATAGTCATTGTAGTGTTTAGCTTATGATCTTATTTAATTTAGTTTCTCATTTTAGCTGAATGGTTATCTGTCTGTTTTTTTCAAGTTGTGTGACGGCATTTTATTATGTAGAAATTACACATTTTAGAGTTTTAATCTGCAATCTATAACACTGGTCGGTTGTTAACATATATTGATGATGAAAGTAATAATATATTTGTAATATAAGGTGGTAGCAGTGTAGTTATCTGTCGTGTTTCAGTTGGATCTAATCTTGTATTCCTTTAAATACCTTTGAATTTACTAGTGACAGGCTCTGTACATTTTTAACTGCAGCCACAAATAAAAACACTAAATATAATATGACTTATTTGAATAATGCATTAGAATGAGGATTTCTGCCTGAAATTGACTTTTTAAAGCGTAGAACCAGCCTAGTGTATGTCAAATGACAGCAACATCTGTAATGATATAAAGATATAAAAAAAAACAACTGGACTTCAATGGTTATTTTCAAAACACCGCAAGCTCTGGTGAAGTAACGCTCTCATGTGGCGAGAGCAGGATGCTGGGCAGTACTGACTGTTCAGCAATCCCTGTACCCCATATTGAAAGTACCTTGTTTGTAATGTCTAATTTCACGCATTTAGAATTCTTAAATGTGTCCAGGTTGAGACCTTTCTGTGCTTGCTGGCTATCCGGGATTGCCCATTTAGTCCGCAGATGACTGGGAGGTGACCACCACTGTGTTTTAATAAAGGTTATTCCTCCCTTAGTTTCGCCAGTGTATGTGCCACAATGTATTGTTACTAATGTATATTGTATGCTTTATGAGAGCCGACAGAATTAAATATGTTGTGTTGGCACCGGTACCTGGTCTGCAGAAGAACTATAGCCAGTGGTCAACAGATTTCTAATGAGAAGCCCGGACAGCACAGCCTGCTCTAGAGGCGCTAAATACCGGTCAGGCAGCTGATACTAGTCGGGTCAGAGTTCCTTCTAGCCGCCTAGATGCAGCAGGGAGCACGGGGCAGTTAGAGAGCAGCCAGGTGCAGTTTGGTAACAGAAGGTAAGGACAGAATGATTTACTGACATACGAGATCTAAAAGGCATTTCATTCATGTTTGCTGAAAGCGAACACGTTATGTTTATAGACGGGTACCCGGACAGTAAGAGCTGCACGTGGGCTTGTGTTTGCAAGGAACACAAAGAGCAGCGGGATCCAACAAGTGTCATAGCCTCGATTAAGAAGATTTGGGTGGCTCTTAAAAGAGCCTTTGTGGCAACTCGGAAAGGAGGAATTTGCAGATTACTTGGCGCTGGTGTACTTGGTGACGGCCTTGGTGCCCTCAGACACGGCGTGCTTGGCCAGCTCACCGGGCAGCAGTAGACGCACAGCGGTCTGGATCTCCCGGGAGGTGATGGTGGAGCGCTTGTTGTAGTGAGCCAGGCGGGAGGCTTCTCCTGCGATGCGCTCAAAAATGTCATTAACAAAGGAGTTCATGATACCCATGGCCTTGGAGGAGATGCCGGTATCAGGGTGGACCTGCTTCAGCACCTTGTACACGTAGATAGCATAACTCTCCTTCCTGGTCTTTCTACGCTTCTTCCCGTCTTTCTTCTGGGTCTTGGTCACGGCTTTCTTGGAGCCCTTTTTGGCCGCAGGAGCAGACTTTGCTGGATCAGGCATTCTTAAAACAAATACTGGTCAGTGAGTCAGCGACTATTACTTGCACCTCCCACAATCGCCCTATTTATAGGCAGCCCATGTAAATAAGACTTATATCCAGCTCTATATGCTATTGGCTAGTCATGTCATGTGATGTGTTTCAATATCATACCCACCTCTATCTTATACGGATTGGTGGATACCTGAACATCAGCTGCATTGGCTAGTCCGAAAACAGACCAATCAGAGATGCAGGAGTTTGTCACTGAAAGGTATAAATAAAAGGATGAGGGAGGAGTTTAATCACAGTAGTTTATTACGAAATACGCAACTGAAAATGTCTGGTAGAGGCAAACAAGGCCAAGACTCGCTCATCTCGGGCTGGGCTTCAGTTTCCAGTTGGACGTGTTCACCGTCTTTTGAGAAAGGGTAATTATGCCGAGCGTGTGGGAGCCGGAGCTCCTGTCTATCTGGCCGCCGTGCTCGAGTACCTAACGGCTGAGATTCTGGAGTTGGCAGGAAATGCCGCCCGTGATAACAAGAAGACCCGCATCATCCCCCGCCACCTGCAGCTGGCTGTGCGCAACGATGAAGAGCTAAACAAGCTGCTCGGTGGGGTGACGATCGCCCAGGGAGGCGTCCTGCCCAACATCCAGGCCGTGCTGCTGCCCAAGAAGACCGAGAGCCACAAGGCAGCTAAGAGCAAGTGATTTACTCCCCACTGACACCCCCACAACACAAAGGCTCTTTTCAGGGCCACCCACATTTTCTTGCGAGAGCTTTATACATTACTTATTGCTTTATCTGGATAGTCGGAAGCTCACTGACAGTTTTACTATTGAGCTAGACGAGAAACAGCCTTTTCTCCTCAGATTCTGCTGTTCAGTCCTTCAAACTTTCATTTAATATTCCTTGCGTCCTTCAGAACGCCTGCTTTATATTTTGCTTACCACTTAAATCTGAAGCGATAATATTACTATTAGAATTTTACCTACGTAAGACCTGACAGGCTCCCGAATTAAAGTTGAAAGACTAGAAAACCATTTATTGTAAACAATCTTAAAAATTACAATGTATCTGATAAACGGCAGACGTCACTACTGATCACACGGTGGTAGTATTGATTTACACACAGTAATAGTATATAAGAGATACGTTACTACGGTGTATGACACTTGTCAGCACAGTGAATCGGAGACCAATACAAGCTTCCTATGGTGTCGATAACAAATACTTGATGATAATCACTGGATTTAAATAATCTGACATAACCGTCCAATAGGTAGCAGTTGTATAGCGTATGACCTAGTAAGAAAATAATCCCGTAATATAAACATAAGGAGTTTCCGTCCTTTGCTCATTTTGTTCAGGGGCAGTAAACGGTTTATGAAGCTACACACGGGGTGTAGAAGAGCGACATAATTGCTTATAGAAAATAACCATTGTCACGGTGCACTGACGTCATGTGTATGTAACTATCAATGTGTGTGTAAACTAGTCAGATGTCTGGAGGTATTTGTTACCGGGGACCATAAGGGGTTCACATCTGCTTTGTTGAGCCAGAAGCAGTCACCACCACAGGGTAAAAGATAGAGGATGGATGGGGGGGTACATTATAGCTCAGTCAAGACCGAGTGGGTGGCTCTCAAAAGAGCCTTTGTGTAACGGGGCACCGGAGTGCGGATCTGCAGTTTTACTTCTTCTTAGGAGCTGTCTTCTTGGGCTTCGCTGCTTTCTTAGCCGGGCTCTTGGTCACTTTAGGCTTCGCTGCCTTCTTGGCCACTTTAGGCTTAGCCGCCTTCTTGGCCGGGCTCTTGGTCACTTTAGGCTTCGCTGCCTTCTTGGCCGGGCTCTTGGCCACCTTCTTGGATTTCACAGCGACTTTTGGCTTCTTTGGGCTTTTTGCAGCCTTCTTGGCAACTGCCGGTTTTTTCGCCTTTTTAGGGCTCTTGGATGCGCTCGGAGCCTTCTTGGGGGACTTGGATACTTTCTTGGCTTTGGCCACTGCTGCCTTCTTCACCGCCTTGTCCTTGCTGTCCAACTGTTTCTTGTTCAGCTTAAAGGAGCCGGAGGCACCGCTGCCTTTCACCTGGATGAGGGTTTCTTTGGTCACCAAGCTCTTGATCGCCAACTTCAGGCGGCTGTTGTTCTTCTCCACATCGTATCCTCCGGCAGCCAGAGCTTTCTTCACAGCGGCCAGGGAAATCCCATTACGCTCCTTGGATGCAGCTGCCACCTTTACAATCTGCTCAGACACGCTGGGACCGGACGCTTTGCTGCTCTTCATGGATCCTGCTGAAGCTGCTTTCTTGGGCCGCTTACTCTTGGCGGGGGCCTCTGCTGGAGCAGCAGGCGCTGCGGCTGGGACTGGCTCAGACATCCTCCAATACAAATGACTATGACTCTATGCTCAAACTGACACGTTTAGTTGTAGGACTTGTTCAACCAAGAATTTATATACAGCTCAGGGATATGCGGCCATTGGCTGAGATAAAGAACCAGCCGCTGTGTTTATTGGTGGATAGCGAAGCCACGCCCACTATTCCTTCTCTGCAGTTCCAGGATGTCTGCGATCTCTTTTGTGTTTCTTTTGAGGGAAGTAATGAGACCTTTATAGGACATATGATAGTGTCTGCTCGTTCTCCAGCTTGTCAGCTGTAAATCATGTGCTGACATTTGCTGCTGAGTAAGCTTATCAAAGGTACTAAAAACATATCCGACCTCTTTACCATCTACAACGGGTCTCATCTCTCTTATCCATACATTAATGGCAGGGTCCTACCAGATAACTCTCAATAGATGATTACCAGCAGCCTAGAGCTTGAGATAGTCAGCTGCCACAGGTAGAAACGACTGCAGATGTTCACAGACAAACACAGCTTGTTGTGTTCAGGTCATCTCAACAACCCCTTGCGGTCTGCGGGAACTGCTGGTAACTTGTCCAGCTTCCCTTCATCCCCTTCAGTTGGCATTGGGAGGAAGGGGACATTAATCGAATTTTTGCTAAGCAAACCACCTGATGTAATGAAAAGGCATTGTCCAGGGCTATTATAGCCACCTACGTATTCGGATATATAGTGACCCCAGGTCACCAGTGGTTTGGTTTTGTGCGGGAAAAATGTCTGAAACAATCAAAGCCTCCAGCAGAGGCCTCGGCCGTGGAGACTCCAAGAAGAGCAGGAAAACATTGGATCACAAATACAAATAATTGCACAGTGATTTCAGATCGATAATTTAAAACCCGTGTTTGTCATTATCAACAAGGCATAAATATAGATCTACAAAAGTGATTATATTCCCTGACGTGGTTCGAATCCTTTTACTATCCCTAGTTATTATCCCTCTCGTCTTCGCTGAATGTGATGCAATGGCACCCCCGTGTGGTCAATGTGGATAGCTTTTTTACATACATTGTAATTATCGTGACTGGAAACACTTAATTTTTTATTATTACACATCATTTAATTCGAGAGCTTGCCAGGCCTTCTTAAGTTATAATAATATATAATATTAAAAATTACGAGTCAAGTAATAAGCAAAGAATTTAGGCGGGCATTTTGAAAGTTAAGACGCAGTTTTTAAGCCAATCAATTTGAAGGGCGTTCTTAACTCATCCAATTGCATTGCAGCACACTGTATAAATAGGATTGTTAAGAATCTGCATCTTATATTCTTTATAGAATCAGTAGAACTATGGCCAGGACCAAGCAGACCGCTCGTAAGTCCACCGGTGGGAAAGCTCCCCGCAAGCAGCTGGCAACTAAAGCCGCCCGGAAGAGCGCCCCAGCTACCGGTGGTGTGAAGAAACCTCACCGTTACCGGCCAGGCACCGTCGCTCTGAGGGAGATCCGCCGCTACCAGAAGTCCACTGAGCTGTTGATCCGCAAGCTGCCCTTCCAGCGCTTGGTGCGGGAGATCGCCCAGGACTTCAAGACCGACCTGCGCTTCCAGAGCTCGGCTGTCATGGCTCTGCAAGAGGCCAGCGAGGCTTATCTGGTGGGGCTCTTCGAGGACACCAACCTGTGCGCCATCCACGCTAAGAGGGTGACCATCATGCCCAAAGACATCCAGCTGGCCCGCAGGATCCGAGGGGAGAGGGCATAAGGACTCGGCACTGACTTACACACAGCACAAAGGCTCTTTTCAGAGCCACCAAATCTTTCTCTAAACGAGCTGCAGCATTATTCTGTGTAGTAACATTTTAATCAGAAGTTATTATCTATGTGTAAAATCTCTGCATTTTGTTTGCCGATGTGGATTCTAATTACACATATTCTATATGATCAGCGCGATTAGATAATTAACACTGGGCCGTTGTTGTCCACGTCTGACTCGTTTCCTTTGTTCCCTCTGGTAATACTGTGCAATTCACGGGAATCCGTCAACATTCCCCTCCCAAAGCCAACAGCCTTTTACACAATATCTCGGGAAAAGGTGGGTGGCTCCAAAGAGCAAGCGGGTTCCGGGGTAGTGATTCACTTGCACATCCACCCAAATATGGCAAGCAGCATGTGGGGGTATAAATTAGTAGACGCATGCTGTAAACAGATTAGACCGCTCAATTTATACACGGGATGAAATCGATGTGGCCCCATTATAGCTAATATAAATTACAGACTGAACGATGGCGTCGATAATCACAGTATTGTGCAGAAACAAGTAATCATAGGTGTGTGTGTAACGTGATATTAGGGAGCTAAACCTCTCACGGTCCTGGACATTAGTCGTACAGCTCTTTACAGACATAGTGGGCGGCCCTTAGAAGGGCCTTTGTGGTTTGTAATGGGATAGACAAAGAAATTAGCCTCCGAATCCGTACAGAGTGCGACCCTGACGTTTCAGGGCATACACGACATCCATGGCTGTGACAGTCTTTCTCTTTGCGTGCTCTGTGTAAGTGACGGCATCACGGATCACATTCTCCAGGAAGACCTTCAAGACACCGCGGGTTTCCTCGTAGATGAGCCCAGAGATGCGCTTCACACCTCCCCTACGAGCTAAACGACGGATAGCTGGTTTAGTGATGCCCTGGATGTTATCACGGAGAACCTTCCTGTGCCCCTTGCCTCCTTTACCGCGTCCAGACATGATGTAACTTTCAGTCAAAAATGTTCCAACTGATACAGTTTAGCTGCGCAACAAGCTTCTTTTATGCAGCTGGGTCGGACCTGATAGGGGACATAAGAGGAAGGGGGCGTGTCCAGTAGGCAGCGGTTCTTTGTACGTTGTGTGACGCGGGCTTCGGTTCCCCCCTTATCACTGATTCGCTGAGCGCTCAACCGTTTGCGAATTTAAAATTCCCGCTCAGTCGCTCCTATTGTTTGCAGTGTATAGCTTACGAAGTAAAGCAATTTAATGTCTCCTTTAGTTGATCGATTGTACATGGCTGTGTGCGCGGTTTTTGGTTGTTTGACTGCATATTATGTAAATGTAAAACATTCTAGTGGTTTAAGCTACAAGATAATCATTATGATAGTTCACAATGTAGTATTTGTAGTAAAAACCCAAAGACTAATCCTCTACAAAGTAAGCTGAGCAAAATATGTTCGCTGGCATCTGTGTACTTCTCTGGCTTTATCAAATTCCTTCTCTTAATTATTTTTCAACACCAAGAGCAGGGTGCTGGGCATAGTTGAGATGTATATTTAGTCTGCTTGCAGCCTCTCATGCCCATATTGAAGGTACCTTGACTCAGCACTGTCCATTCATTCTGTAACACAGGCTGCAAAGTAACAAACACATATTACTATATATTATTTTTAATTAATGTTATAGCTTGAGATCTCTCAAGATACATAAACAAGTTTTTGATCACAAGTCAAACTGCATCTTACAGTGGTCTCCACCTGCACACAGTGGATACAGACATGTTGGGGGTAAACCAATATACATGAACAATGCAGCCTTCAGTGCAACATCAATTAATTAGGAACAAGAGGAATCTCTGTACTTCAGGCCTCAGTGGTCACTACCTACTGGTCACTTGATATCTTGTATTCTCATGAATATTAGTTCAGGAAACAACATGGCTGCCTCACTGCATACATGAAGGGTGTAATTTAAAGAGGACCTGTCATGTTTTACAAGCCTGTTTCACATGGGAGTGATCAACATACTAAGAACATACCGAGCAGCAATCTGTCCCTCCAGATGAGATCAACATGTCAGCCGGGCTGTTTACCACACTGGCCGGGTTGTTCAACGTGATAACCACCAACACCATGGAAGCAATTGATTCTGGAGGGACAGTCCTGCCGTCCCACATTTAAGGACTTTTGTCCTGATTCGGTGACAGTTGGGAGATATGTCCCACTGAGTGATGCCCCTTCAATGTCACAAGTACTAGTGGCCGGTGTGTGCAGCACCTAAGGGATGTTTTTAGGGGAGCAGGCTGGGGACGTCCCAGCACTTCCAAAGCCAATGGGGCATATTTAAGAAAGCACAATAGTGCTCTTACCGTGAAATTAAGGTCCCTCTGTGTCCTCCGCATATTTATAAAGGGTGCATCGTAGCAGATATCGTGGATATATGCTGCTTTGCACTCCTCTACGTTTTTGGGAGCAGTCACCGAATAGTATGGTGACTTCTCTTGGCCGTAATCTAACATGTTCCGAAAAAAACTATTTTTTGGGGGGAAACTTGTCTTGATAATGTACGCCAGCTGAAGCTGGCGCTTATTATCATAAATGTCAGATTTCAGTGCTGTCAGATTTCAGTGCTGTCAGCTCTGGTCCGAAGAGCAGAGCTGGACAGCGCATGTGTGGAGGGATCACATGATCCCTCGCTGTCATTCACCGCTGTCTCTGCAACTATAGTTGCAGAGACAGATCGGGGATGTTTTTTTTTGCGCATGTGCAGTTTTTCGAACTGCACATGCGCAGTTCCAGAGTAAAGAAAAATGAAGAACACCTGGAGGAGATCCGTGGACACCGCATTCGGAAGAGGCGGGGTAAGTGTGATTTTTTTTTATCACAGGAACAGCAGTTTATCGCAACTGCTGCTTCTGTGATCCGTTTTTAATAAATCTGAGAAATAGTTCAATCCTTATCCATCCGATAAGGATTGATAACTATTGTTCATTTTTGCCGATGATTGATAAATGTGCCCCAATGTGAGGTGACCATGGCCCTTCCTTGTGCGCACACAATAACACTTTATTACATTACCTGCTTCCAATTCCTTCCGCCTTCTATCCAAACTACATCTCCCAGAATGCAGCTCGGCATTGACAAGGGTTGCCGGGAAAGCGGGCTCTATAATAAAGCGGACATCTCAGCCACAAGTAGCTTATTGGACAGCAGGTGGCGATGTTGTAATACTAAACTAGCTGAGAAGTAATTTCTCTCATGAATGGTGTTTCTACTTTATAACGTGTTTGTTTCAAGTTTCACAAGAACTTTATAAGCATTAAAGCACCATTATAAAATTAAACAACACTTTTTTTTCCATTTAAAAGCAAAGTAATATAGTTTCAGAGACGACACAAAACAGGAGAGGAAGGGTTTTAGTATCACATTATTTATACTAATTTCATGTTTAAGAGGTATAGAAATACTCTTCTAGTTTTTTTCTTCCCATTAATTCACTGCTAAATCTAAATATTGTATTTACAATTTTTATCACTGAAATAAATAAAAGTTTAATTCGGGCTGCATTTGGATGGACCATTGATGAGGCTGAAGAATACACCATCATACCCAGACCACCAAACTCTCCTTTACTGAAATTCAAAACTGAGGGAAGAGATACACAAATTAAACTGTTGCGGTACTGTAAGTCTCAGTGTAGAAGGGTATCCTGAGGAAGACAGCACTGGAGCCAACAAGGAGGTTAAAAAAGAAGAGGATTCTGCTTACTAGACCTCTGATCAAGGGCAGGTAAGTCTGGGCTCCCGTACGCTCTCACCGGGATTGACAACAGCGAATCTGAACATGATAGCGGTCAGCCAATCAATGACCAGCCAGTCCCGGCTCTTAGTCGACCATTTGAATTTTGCTGAGTCCAGCGCAGCCTGAAGAGGACAGAGTCACTTCAATCAATTTCAGCACCGAACAGGAGAAGAGGCACCATTGGCTGGAAGGACTGGAAGAAGTGGAAACGGTTGGAGAACATCTGATTCCTGCGCGGAGCAGGTAACTATGATTTACATAATGTGGGCACATCTATAGGCACTAGGACCGTGGAGTAGATAGTCATGTACAAGGCCCGGGGGCTTTTTAGGTGTATTTCAAGACATTAATATTTGGGGTACAATTGGCCAGGCCATGACCCTGGGGGCCGGGGTGGATTCAGGCTTGGAGCCTGTCCTGCATTTATTAGGTTTAGAGCCTAGGTTGGGCACGTGAGTCAGGCTTAGAGCCTGTAGCCATATAATAATTTGGCACTATGCCTACGTCTGTATCACCACTAACCACCAGGGACTGTTCCCCTCGCTCGTAAGATCCGTTTAGAGATACGTGCCCACTAGCATAGAATCCACTGTCACCACCATGTTTACACCAAGCTGTCTGCATGTAAGTAAGAGGGGTATACGCACTGTTACCCCAATTGTACTATTTGTGTTTCTGTGTTTTGCCCTCACAGCTGCTGAGAAGCAGAGTACACGGCCATCAAAGAGACATGACGCTCCAGGTGAGTGGTCTCTGTCTTTGCTGCTTGTTTGTTCTTGTGTGTTTTGTGCTGGTTTCTGGCAGGGTGTTGTGCCGATCGGTGCCTATGGATAGGTGAACCTGAGTATGGCAAGACCGTGAGGAATCAAAGATAATTAATACACCCCCATGTGGTGCCTGTTTGCGGATATCCCTGTGGTCAGAGCTGGATTAAGGTTCTGGTGGGCCTGGGGCACTTAAGACAGGGGTGTCCCCTATTGTCTGATATGGTCTTCATTTTAGACAAATAAACAGGCAATACTGTGTGCACTACTGATAGGTGCACGCATCTCTGATATCACGAGCAGTACAGTGTGAAGCAGGACTTACCTCCCCACTGTCCTTGCAGACAGACCAAATTCTGACTAAGCGAGACAGTCACCCAAATTCTGCGCTGCCCCATCATCTTCAGGACAGTTGGCAGATGGTCGTGCTCTCTCCTACCTGATCTTGTCACATTCCACCACCTGCGGCTGCTGGTGTCTTTAGATCAGTTGCTGCTTGTGTGGATTCTGGGATGTCGGGGCCCTATATGGGGGGGGGGGGGGGGGAACGGGTACATAAAGTTTAGGAGTCCCCAAACAGTTCCATTAATAAATCCATAGCACCCCCTTTAATAATTAGGCCTCCCTCCCTGCAACCAGCCCTACATTTGAAATTAAGTAAAATGAATACAATTCACATTTAATAATAAGGGTGTGCACCGGCCACTTTTAGTGTTTTGAGTTCTGATTAGCTTTAGGTTTTGGGTTCTGATTTGTTTTGCCAAAACACCCGACTCAAGGTTTTGGTTCTGATTTAGGGTTTTCGGCTCTGAATTTTTATTTTTTTTTAAGAATAAAAACTGTTTTTTTTTTTGTTTTTTTTTTTGTTGTTTTTCACTCCTACGCTATTATTAACCTCTATAACATTCAATAACAATAATTTCCACTGATTTCCAGTCTATTCTAAACACCTCACATCTCTCAATATTGTTTTAAGGCCAAAAGGTTGCACCGAGATAGCTGGATGTCTAAGCTAAGCGGCACAAGTGGGCGGCACAAACACGTGGCCCATCTAGTAGTGGCACTGCAGTGGCAGACTGGATGGCAGTTTGAAAAACTAGGCTCCAAAGAGCACATAATGCCAAAAAAAGAGGTGCAAGATGGAATTGTCCTTGGGCCCTCCCACCCACCCTTATGTTGTTGAAATAGGACATGCACACTTTAACAAACCAATCATTTCAGCGACAGGGCCTACCAAACAACTGTGGCTGAAATGATTGGTTTGTTTGGGCCCCAACACCAAAAAAGCTATTCATCTCTCCCTGTACAAACTAAACAGGCTCTACTGAGGCAAGATGTCGTCCTCATCCTCAACCTCTGATTCCTCTCCCCCTACAGTGTGTACTTCCTCCTCCTCACACATTATCAATTTGTCCCCGCTGGACTCCACAACCACAGGTCCCTCTGTACTATCTGGAGGGCAGTGCTGTACTTGATTGAGGAATTGATAATTCATTTTTATGAACATCATTTTTTTTAACGTTCTGAGGAAGCAACCTCCTTCGCCGCTCACTGACCAGGTTCCCGCTGCACTAAAAACTCTTTCCGAGTACACACTGGAGGGGGGGCAACTAAGGTAAAATACAGCCAGTTTGTACAGGGGCTTCCAAACTGCCTTTTTTTTCCTGCCAGTAAGAATATGGACTGTGTGACATGTCTACTTGGATGGTGTCAGCAAAGTAATCCTCTACCATTTTTTCATTTGTGACAGCATCCAATGCAGCTGATCGAGATTGTGTTGGAAATTGACGAGGAGGGTTTTGCTGGTGTGCATACATCAGGACCAAGGGATTTAGGTGTCCCTAGACTGCTGACGGTCCTAGCCACAGTTCCTGAACTAAACACTGAATTATGAAGGTTATTCAGGTGACATATGAGGGAGGGTGTCCCTAGGTGGCCAAGATTCTTACCCCTGCTTAATTGAGCTTTACCTATGGCCATACATTTCTTGTCCGGATTGGGATATAAATAATTCCAGACCGAAGAGGTGGATTTCTTGGTCTTCTGGCCAGGCATGACAATGGGCTTTTTCTTCCCATGGACAACAACTGTCCCCCCCCCCCCCCCCCCTGGTGGCTCATTTAAGATAACCAATTGAGCATCCTCCTCGTTAAGTTCCTCCTCAGCGCCAGCTACATCAATATCCTTATCCCGGTGTACAACATTGACACCTTCATTATCCAAACCTGGATCTACACTGTGGGTGATCCTTCCAGCATATGCAGAGGGCGTGCTGCAAATGGTGGTAGGAGCCACCTCTTCCCGTACAGTGATGGGAAGGTCAGGCTTCACAACCACTAACACCCTTGGACTCGCCTTGGGGATTTGTGATGTCATCTGTTTAAAAGGCAAAGTTGTTTGCTGTGCTGTTGATGACAGCTTAACTCTCTTAATTTTTTTTTGGAGGGGGGGGAGGAGGAGGGCTTAGATCCTTGGGTGAAGCTAAATCATTTATCCTTAACACGGGCCAGGGCCTAAGCCGTTCCTTGCCACTCTGTGTCGTAAATGGCATATTGGCAAGTTTACGTTTCTTTTCAGATGTTTTTAATTTCCTTTTTTTGCTAATTTTAGTGAACTTTGGGTTTTTGGATTTTACATGCCCTCTACTAGGAGATTGGTAATCGGCCTTGGCAGACAACGTTGATGGCATTTCATCGTCTATGTCATGACTAATGGCAGCAGCTTCAGCATTAAGAGGAAGTGGGTCTTGATCTTTCCCTACTTTATCCTCCAAATTTGTGTACTCCATTATAGTTTAATTTCTGGTACCAATATTTCTGGCCTGCAAGAACAGTGAGCGTATTTCAATTTTGCATAATATTTCTGGACTGCAAGAACAGTGAACGTAGGAAAATATTGCAGTACTAATATTTCTGGACTGCAAGAACAGTGAACGTGAGTAAATATTGCAGTACTAATATTTCTGCACTGCAAGAACAGTGAAAGTATTTTAATTTTGCAGTACTATTATTTCTGGACTGCAAGAACAGTGAACGTAGGTAAATATTGCAGTACTAACATTTCTGCACTGCAAGAACAGTGAAAGTATTTTAATTTTGCAGTACTAATATATCTGGACTGCAAGAACAGTGAACGTACGTAAATATTGCAGTACTAATATTTCTGGACTGCAAGTACAGTGAACGTACGTAAATATTGCAGTACTAATATTTTTGGACTGCAAGAACAGTGCATGTAGGTAAATATTGCAGTACTAATATTTCTGGACTGCAAGAACAGTGCATGTAGGTAAATATTGCAGTACTAATATTTCTGGACTGCAAGAACAGTGAACGTACGTAAATATTGCAGTACTAATATTTCTGGACTGCAAGTACAGTGAACGTACGTAAATATTGCAGTACTAATATTTTTGGACTGCAAGAACAGTGCATGTAGGTAAATATTGCAGTACTAATATTTCTGGACTGCAAGAACAGTGAACGTACATAAATATTGCAGTACTAATATTTCTGGACTGCAAGAACAGTGAACGTACGTAAATATTTCAGTACTAATATTTCTGGACTGCAAGAACAGTGAACGTAGGTAAATATTTAAGTACTAATATTTCTGGACTGCAGGAACAGTGACCGTAGGTAAATATTGCAGTACCAATATTTCTGGCCTGCAAGAACAGTGAACATAGGTGTATATTGCAGTACTAATATTTCTGGCCTGCAAGAACAGTGAACATATTTACATTTTACAGTACTAATATTTCTGGACTGCAAGAACAGTTAACATAGGTAATTATTGCAGTAATAATATTTCTGGACTGTAAGAACAGTGAACGTATTTTAATTTTGCAGTACTAATATTTCTGGACTGCAAGACAAGTGAACGTAGGTAATTATTGCAGTACTAATATTTCTGGCCTGCAAGAACAGTGAAATTATTTAAATTGTTGGTACTAATATTTCTGGACTGCAAGAACAGTTAACATAGGTAAATATTGCAGTACTAATATTTCTGGACAGCAAGAACAGAGAGCATAGGAAAATATTGCAGTACTAATATTTCTGGACTGCAAAAACAGTGAATGTATTTTAATTTTGCAGTACTATTATTTCTGGACTGCAAGAACAGTGGACGTAGGTAAATATTGCAGTACTAATATTTCTGGCCTGCAATAATAGTGAACGTAGGTAAATATTGCAGTACTAATATTTCTGGACTGCAGGAACAGTGATCGTAGGTAAATATTGCAGTACTAATATTTCTGGACTGCAGGAACAGTCACTGTAGGTAAATATTGCAGTCCCAATATTTTTGGCCTGCAAGAACAGTGAACATAGGTATATATTGCAGTACTAATGTTTCTGGACTGCAAGAACAGTGAACGTAGGTAAATATTGCAGTACTAATATTTCTGGACTGCAGGGACAGTGACCGTAGGTGAATACTGCAGTACTAATATTTCTGGACTGCAGGAACAGTCACCGTAGGTACATATTGCAGCACCAATATTTCTGGCCTGCAAGAACAGTGAACATAGGTATATATTGCAGTACTAATATTTCTGGACTGCAAGAACAGTGACCGTAGGTAAATATTCCAGTACTAATATTTCTGGACTGCAAGAACAGTGAACATAGGTGTATATTGCAGTACTAATATGTCTGGCCTGCAAGAACAGTGAACATATTTACATTTTACAGTACAAATATTTCTGGACTGCAAGAACAGTTAACATAGGTAATTATTGCAGTACTAATATTTCTGGACTGCAAGAACAGTGAACATAGGTAAATATTGCAGTACTAATATTTCTGGACTGTGAGAACAGTGAACGTATTTTAATTTTGCAGTACTAATATTTCTGGACTGCAAGACAAGCAAACGTAGGTAATTATTGCAGTACTAATATTTCTGGCCTGCAAGAACAGTGAACGTAGGTAAATATTGCAGTACTAATATTTCTGGACGACAAGAACAGCGAGCATAGGTGAATATTGCAGTAATAATATTTCTGGACTGCAAGAACAGTGAACATATTTTATTTTGCATAATATTTTATGACTGCAAGAACAGTGAACATAGGTAAATATTGCAGTACTAATATTTCTGGACGGCAAGAACAGTGAGCATATGTAAATATTGCAGTACTAATATTTCTGGACTGCAAAAACAGTGAATGTATTTTAATTTTGCAGTACTATTATTTCTGGTCTGCAAGAACAGTGGACGTAGGTAAATATTGCAGTACTAATATTTCTGGCCTGCAATAATAGTGAACGTAGGTAAATATTGCAGTACTAATATTTCTGGACTGCAGGAACAGTGACCATAGGTAAATATTGCAGTACTAATATTTCTGGACTGCAGGAACAGTCACCGTAGGTAAATATTGCAGTCCCAATATTTTTGGCCTGCAAGAACAGTGAACATAGGTATATATTGCAGTACTAATGTTTCTGGACTGCAAGAACAGTGAACGTAGGTAAATATTGCAGTACTAATATTTCTGGACTGCAGGGACAGTGACTGTAGGTAAAAATTGCAGTACTAATATTTCTGGACTGCAAGAACAGTGAACGTAGGTAAATATTGCAGTACTAATATTTCTGGACGGCAAGAACAGTGAGCATAGGTAAATATTGCAGTACTAATATTTCTGGACTGCAAAAACAGTGAATGTATTTTAATTTTGCAGTACTATTATTTCTGGTCTGCAAGAACAGTGGACGTAGGTAAATATTGCAGTACTAATATTTCTGGCCTGCAATAATAGTGAACGTAGGTAAATATTGCAGTACTAATATTTCTGGACTGCAGGAACAGTGACCATAGGTAAATATTGCAGTACTAATATTTCTGGACTGCAGGAACAGTGACCGTAGGTAAATATTGCAGTACCAATATTTCTGGCCTGCAAGAACAGTGAACATAGGTGTATATTGCAGTACTAATATTTCTGGCCTGCAAGAACAGTGACCGTAGGTAAATATTCCAGTACTAATATTTCTGGACTGCAAGAACAGTGAACATAGGTGTATATTCCAGTACTAATATTTCTGGACTGCAGGGACAGTGACCGTAGGTGAATATTGCAGTACTAATATTTCTGGACTGCAGGAACAGTCACCGTAGGTACATATTGCAGCACCAATATTTCTGGCCTGCAAGAACAGTGAACATAGGTATATATATTGCAGTACTAATATTTCTGGACTGCAAGAACAGTGACCGTAGGTAAATATTCCAGTACTAATATTTCTGGACAGCAAGAACAGTGAACATAAGTGTATATTGC
Source organism: Mixophyes fleayi (assembly GCF_038048845.1). Classification (NCBI taxonomy): domain Eukaryota; kingdom Metazoa; phylum Chordata; class Amphibia; order Anura; family Limnodynastidae; genus Mixophyes; species Mixophyes fleayi. The sequence continues at coordinate 332,757,774 of NC_134405.1, read as the reverse complement.
AGTACTAATATTTCTGGCCTGCAAGAACAGTGAACATATTTACATTTTACAGTATAAATATTTCTGGACTGCAAGAACAGTTAACATAGGTAATTATTGCAGTACTAATATTTCTGGACTGCAAGAACAGTGAACATAGGTAAATATTGCAGTACTAATATTTCTGCACTGTAAGAACAGTGAACGTATTTTAATTTTGCAGTACTAATATTTCTGGACTGCAAGACAAGTAAACGTAGGTAATTATTGCAGTACTAATATTTCTGGCCTGCAAGAACAGTGAACGTATTTAAATTTTTTAGTACTAATATTTCTGGACTGCAAGAACAGTTAACATAGGTAAATATTGCAGTACTAATATTTCTGGACGGCAAGAACAGCGAGCATAGGTAAATATTGCAGTACTAATATTTCTGGACTGCAAAAACAGTGAATGTATTTTATTTTGCAGTACTATTATTTCTGGACTGCAAGAACAGTGAACGTAGGTAAATATTGCAGTAATAATATTTCTGGACTGCAGGAACAGTGACCGTAGGTAAATATTGCAGTACTAATATTTCTGGACTGCAGGAACAGTCACCGTAGGTAAATATTGCAGTACTAATATTTCTGGCCTGCAAGAACAGTGAACGTAGGTATATATTGCAGTACTAATGTTTCTGGACTGCAAGAACAGTGAACGTAGGTAAATATTGCAGTACTAATATTTCTGGACTGCAGGGACAGTGACCGTAGGTAAATATTGCAGTACTAATATTTCTGGACTGCAGGAACAGTCACCGTAGGTAAATATTACAGTACCAATATTTCTGGCCTGCAAGAGCAGTGAACATAGGTATATATTGCAGTACTAATATTTCTGGCCTGCAAAAACAGTGAACATATTTACATTTTACAGTACTAATATTTCTGGACTGCAAGAACAGGTAACGTATGTAATTATTGCAGTACTAATATTTCTGGACTGCAAGAAAAGTGAACATATGTAAATATTGTAGTACTAATATTTCTGGACTGTAAGAACAGTGAAAGTATTTTAATTTTGCAGTACTAATATTTCTGGACTTCAAGACAAGTGAACGTAGGTAATTATTGCAGTACTAATATTTCTGGCCTGCAAGAACAGTGAACGTATTTAAATTGTTTAGTACTAATATTTCTGGACTGCAAGAACAGTGAACATATTTTATTTTGCATAATATTTCATGACTGCAAGAACAGTGAACATAGGTAAATATTGCAGTACTATTATTTCTGGTCTGCAAGAACAGTGGACGTAGGTAAATATTGCAGTACTAATATTTCTGGCCTGCAATAATAGTGAACATAGGTAAATATTGCAGTACTAATATTTCTGGACTGCAGGAACAGTGACCATAGGTAAATATTGCAGTACTAATATTTCTGGACTGCAAGAACAGTGACCGTAGGTAAATATTGCAGTACTAATATTTCTGGACTGCAAGAACAGTGAACGTAGGTAAATATTTAAGTACTAATATTTCTGGACTGCAGGAACAGTGACCGTAGGTAAATATTGCAGTACCAATATTTCTGGCCTGCAAGAACAGTGAACATAGGTGTATATTGCAGTACTAATATTTCTGGCCTGCAAGAACAGTGAACATATTTACATTTTACAGTACTAATATTTCTGGACTGCAAGAACAGTTAACATAGGTAATTATTGCAGTACTAATATTTCTGGACTGCAAGAACAGTGACCGTAGGTAAATATTCCAGTACTAATATTTCTGGACTGCAAGAACAGTGAACATAGGTGTATATTGCAGTACTAATATGTCTGGCCTGCAAGAACAGTGAACATATTTACATTTTACAGTACAAATATTTCTGGACTGCAAGAACAGTTAACATAGGTAATTATTGCAGTACTAATATTTCTGGACTGCAAGAACAGTGAACATAGGTAAATATTGCAGTACTAATATTTCTGGACTGTGAGAACAGTGAACGTATTTTAATTTTGCAGTACTAATATTTCTGGACTGCAAGACAAGCAAACGTAGGTAATTATTGCAGTACTAATATTTCTGGCCTGCAAGAACAGTGAACGTAGGTAAATATTGCAGTACTAATATTTCTGGACGACAAGAACAGCGAGCATAGGTGAATATTGCAGTAATAATATTTCTGGACTGCAAGAACAGTGAACATATTTTATTTTGCATAATATTTCATGACTGCAAGAACAGTGAACATAGGTAAATATTGCAGTACTAATATTTCTGGACGGCAAGAACAGTGAGCATAGGTAAATATTGCAGTACTAATATTTCTGGACTGCAAAAACAGTGAATGTATTTTAATTTTGCAGTACTATTATTTCTGGTCTGCAAGAACAGTGGACGTAGGTAAATATTGCAGTACTAATATTTCTGGCCTGCAATAATAGTGAACGTAGGTAAATATTGCAGTACTAATATTTCTGGACTGCAGGAACAGTGACCATAGGTAAATATTGCAGTACTAATATTTCTGGACTGCAAGAACAGTGAACATAGGTGTATATTGCAGTACTAATATTTCTGGCCTGCAAGAACAGTGACCGTAGGTAAATATTCCAGTACTAATATTTCTGGACTGCAAGAACAGTGAACATAGGTGTATATTCCAGTACTAATATTTCTGGACTGCAGGGACAGTGACCGTAGGTGAATATTGCAGTACTAATATTTCTGGACTGCAGGAACAGTCACCGTAGGTACATATTGCAGCACCAATATTTCTGGCCTGCAAGAACAGTGAACATAGGTATATATATTGCAGTACTAATATTTCTGGACTGCAAGAACAGTGACCGTAGGTAAATATCCCAGTACTAATATTTCTGGACTGCAAGAACAGTGAACATAGGTGTATATTGCAGTACTAATATTTCTGGCCTGCAAGAACAGTGAACATATTTACATTTTACAGTACAAATATTTCTGGACTGCAAGAACAGTTAACATAGGTAATTATTGCAGTACTAATATTTCTGGACTGCAAGAACAGTGAACATAGGTAAATATTGCAGTACTAATATTTCTGGACTGTAAGAACAGTGAACGTATTTTAATTTTGCAGTACTAATATTTCTGGACTGCAAGACAAGTAAACGTAGGTAATTATTGCAGTACTAATATTTCTGGCCTGCAAGAACAGTGAACGTATTTAAATTTTTTAGTACTAATATTTCTGGACTGCAAGAACAGTTAACATAGGTAAATATTGCAGTACTAATATTTCTGGACGGCAAGAACAGCGAGCATAGGTAAATATTGCAGTACTAATATTTCTGGACTGCAAAAACAGTGAATGTATTTTAATTTTGCAGTACTATTATTTCTGGACTGCAAGAACAGTGAACGTAGGTAAATATTGCAGTAATAATATTTCTGGACTGCAGGAACAGTGACCGTAGGTAAATATTGCAGTACTAATATTTCTGGACTGCAGGAACAGTCACCGTAGGTAAATATTGCAGTACTAATATTTCTGGCCTGCAAGAACAGTGAACGTAGGTATATATTGCAGTACTAATGTTTCTGGACTGCTAGAACAGTGAACGTAGGTAAATATTGCAGTACTAATATTTCTGGACTGCAGGGACAGTGACCGTAGGTAAATATTGCAGTACTAATATTTCTGGACTGCAGGAACAGTCACCGTAGGTAAATATTGCAGTACCAATATTTCTGGCCTGCAAGAGCAATGAACATAGGTATATATTGCAGTACTAATATTTCTGGACTGCAAGAACAGTGAACATAGGTATATATTGCAGTACTAATATTTCTGGACTGCAAGAACAGTGACCGTAGGTAAATATTCCAGTACTAATATTTCTGGACTGCAAGAACAGTGAACATAGGTGTATATTGCAGTACTAATATGTCTGGCCTGCAAGAACAGTGAACATATTTACATTTTACAGTACAAATATTTCTGGACTGCAAGAACAGTTAACATAGGTAATTATTGCAGTACTAATATTTCTGGACTGCAAGAACAGTGAACATAGGTAAATATTGCAGTACTAATATTTCTGGACTGTGAGAACAGTGAACGTATTTTAATTTTGCAGTACTAATATTTCTGGACTGCAAGACAAGCAAACGTAGGTAATTATTGCAGTACTAATATTTCTGGCCTGCAAGAACAGTGAACGTAGGTAAATATTGCAGTACTAATATTTCTGGACGACAAGAACAGCGAGCATAGGTGAATATTGCAGTAATAATATTTCTGGACTGCAAGAACAGTGAACATATTTTATTTTGCATAATATTTTATGACTGCAAGAACAGTGAACATAGGTAAATATTGCAGTACTAATATTTCTGGACGGCAAGAACAGTGAGCATATGTAAATATTGCAGTACTAATATTTCTGGACTGCAAAAACAGTGAATGTATTTTAATTTTGCAGTACTATTATTTCTGGTCTGCAAGAACAGTGGACGTAGGTAAATATTGCAGTACTAATATTTCTGGCCTGCAATAATAGTGAACGTAGGTAAATATTGCAGTACTAATATTTCTGGACTGCAGGAACAGTGACCATAGGTAAATATTGCAGTACTAATATTTCTGGACTGCAGGAACAGTCACCGTAGGTAAATATTGCAGTCCCAATATTTTTGGCCTGCAAGAACAGTGAACATAGGTATATATTGCAGTACTAATGTTTCTGGACTGCAAGAACAGTGAACGTAGGTAAATATTGCAGTACTAATATTTCTGGACTGCAGGGACAGTGACTGTAGGTAAAAATTGCAGTACTAATATTTCTGGACTGCAAGAACAGTGAACGTAGGTAAATATTGCAGTACTAATATTTCTGGACGGCAAGAACAGTGAGCATAGGTAAATATTGCAGTACTAATATTTCTGGACTGCAAAAACAGTGAATGTATTTTAATTTTGCAGTACTATTATTTCTGGTCTGCAAGAACAGTGGACGTAGGTAAATATTGCAGTACTAATATTTCTGGCCTGCAATAATAGTGAACGTAGGTAAATATTGCAGTACTAATATTTCTGGACTGCAGGAACAGTGACCATAGGTAAATATTGCAGTACTAATATTTCTGGACTGCAGGAACAGTGACCGTAGGTAAATATTGCAGTACCAATATTTCTGGCCTGCAAGAACAGTGAACATAGGTGTATATTGCAGTACTAATATTTCTGGCCTGCAAGAACAGTGACCGTAGGTAAATATTCCAGTACTAATATTTCTGGACTGCAAGAACAGTGAACATAGGTGTATATTCCAGTACTAATATTTCTGGACTGCAGGGACAGTGACCGTAGGTGAATATTGCAGTACTAATATTTCTGGACTGCAGGAACAGTCACCGTAGGTACATATTGCAGCACCAATATTTCTGGCCTGCAAGAACAGTGAACATAGGTATATATATTGCAGTACTAATATTTCTGGACTGCAAGAACAGTGACCGTAGGTAAATATTCCAGTACTAATATTTCTGGACAGCAAGAACAGTGAACATAAGTGTATATTGCAGTACTAATATTTCTGGCCTGCAAGAACAGTGAACATATTTACATTTTACAGTATAAATATTTCTGGACTGCAAGAACAGTTAACATAGGTAATTATTGCAGTACTAATATTTCTGGACTGCAAGAACAGTGAACATAGGTAAATATTGCAGTACTAATATTTCTGCACTGTAAGAACAGTGAACGTATTTTAATTTTGCAGTACTAATATTTCTGGACTGCAAGACAAGTAAACGTAGGTAATTATTGCAGTACTAATATTTCTGGCCTGCAAGAACAGTGAACGTATTTAAATTTTTTAGTACTAATATTTCTGGACTGCAAGAACAGTTAACATAGGTAAATATTGCAGTACTAATATTTCTGGACGGCAAGAACAGCGAGCATAGGTAAATATTGCAGTACTAATATTTCTGGACTGCAAAAACAGTGAATGTATTTTATTTTGCAGTACTATTATTTCTGGACTGCAAGAACAGTGAACGTAGGTAAATATTGCAGTAATAATATTTCTGGACTGCAGGAACAGTGACCGTAGGTAAATATTGCAGTACTAATATTTCTGGACTGCAGGAACAGTCACCGTAGGTAAATATTGCAGTACTAATATTTCTGGCCTGCAAGAACAGTGAACGTAGGTATATATTGCAGTACTAATGTTTCTGGACTGCAAGAACAGTGAACGTAGGTAAATATTGCAGTACTAATATTTCTGGACTGCAGGGACAGTGACCGTAGGTAAATATTGCAGTACTAATATTTCTGGACTGCAGGAACAGTCACCGTAGGTAAATATTACAGTACCAATATTTCTGGCCTGCAAGAGCAGTGAACATAGGTATATATTGCAGTACTAATATTTCTGGCCTGCAAAAACAGTGAACATATTTACATTTTACAGTACTAATATTTCTGGACTGCAAGAACAGGTAACGTATGTAATTATTGCAGTACTAATATTTCTGGACTGCAAGAAAAGTGAACATATGTAAATATTGTAGTACTAATATTTCTGGACTGTAAGAACAGTGAAAGTATTTTAATTTTGCAGTACTAATATTTCTGGACTTCAAGACAAGTGAACGTAGGTAATTATTGCAGTACTAATATTTCTGGCCTGCAAGAACAGTGAACGTATTTAAATTGTTTAGTACTAATATTTCTGGACTGCAAGAACAGTGAACATATTTTATTTTGCATAATATTTCATGACTGCAAGAACAGTGAACATAGGTAAATATTGCAGTACTATTATTTCTGGTCTGCAAGAACAGTGGACGTAGGTAAATATTGCAGTACTAATATTTCTGGCCTGCAATAATAGTGAACATAGGTAAATATTGCAGTACTAATATTTCTGGACTGCAGGAACAGTGACCATAGGTAAATATTGCAGTACTAATATTTCTGGACTGCAAGAACAGTGACCGTAGGTAAATATTGCAGTACTAATATTTCTGGACTGCAAGAACAGTGAACGTAGGTAAATATTTAAGTACTAATATTTCTGGACTGCAGGAACAGTGACCGTAGGTAAATATTGCAGTACCAATATTTCTGGCCTGCAAGAACAGTGAACATAGGTGTATATTGCAGTACTAATATTTCTGGCCTGCAAGAACAGTGAACATATTTACATTTTACAGTACTAATATTTCTGGACTGCAAGAACAGTTAACATAGGTAATTATTGCAGTACTAATATTTCTGGACTGCAAGAACAGTGACCGTAGGTAAATATTCCAGTACTAATATTTCTGGACTGCAAGAACAGTGAACATAGGTGTATATTGCAGTACTAATATGTCTGGCCTGCAAGAACAGTGAACATATTTACATTTTACAGTACAAATATTTCTGGACTGCAAGAACAGTTAACATAGGTAATTATTGCAGTACTAATATTTCTGGACTGCAAGAACAGTGAACATAGGTAAATATTGCAGTACTAATATTTCTGGACTGTGAGAACAGTGAACGTATTTTAATTTTGCAGTACTAATATTTCTGGACTGCAAGACAAGCAAACGTAGGTAATTATTGCAGTACTAATATTTCTGGCCTGCAAGAACAGTGAACGTAGGTAAATATTGCAGTACTAATATTTCTGGACGACAAGAACAGCGAGCATAGGTGAATATTGCAGTAATAATATTTCTGGACTGCAAGAACAGTGAACATATTTTATTTTGCATAATATTTCATGACTGCAAGAACAGTGAACATAGGTAAATATTGCAGTACTAATATTTCTGGACGGCAAGAACAGTGAGCATAGGTAAATATTGCAGTACTAATATTTCTGGACTGCAAAAACAGTGAATGTATTTTAATTTTGCAGTACTATTATTTCTGGTCTGCAAGAACAGTGGACGTAGGTAAATATTGCAGTACTAATATTTCTGGCCTGCAATAATAGTGAACGTAGGTAAATATTGCAGTACTAATATTTCTGGACTGCAGGAACAGTGACCATAGGTAAATATTGCAGTACTAATATTTCTGGACTGCAAGAACAGTGAACATAGGTGTATATTGCAGTACTAATATTTCTGGCCTGCAAGAACAGTGACCGTAGGTAAATATTCCAGTACTAATATTTCTGGACTGCAAGAACAGTGAACATAGGTGTATATTCCAGTACTAATATTTCTGGACTGCAGGGACAGTGACCGTAGGTGAATATTGCAGTACTAATATTTCTGGACTGCAGGAACAGTCACCGTAGGTACATATTGCAGCACCAATATTTCTGGCCTGCAAGAACAGTGAACATAGGTATATATATTGCAGTACTAATATTTCTGGACTGCAAGAACAGTGACCGTAGGTAAATATCCCAGTACTAATATTTCTGGACTGCAAGAACAGTGAACATAGGTGTATATTGCAGTACTAATATTTCTGGCCTGCAAGAACAGTGAACATATTTACATTTTACAGTACAAATATTTCTGGACTGCAAGAACAGTTAACATAGGTAATTATTGCAGTACTAATATTTCTGGACTGCAAGAACAGTGAACATAGGTAAATATTGCAGTACTAATATTTCTGGACTGTAAGAACAGTGAACGTATTTTAATTTTGCAGTACTAATATTTCTGGACTGCAAGACAAGTAAACGTAGGTAATTATTGCAGTACTAATATTTCTGGCCTGCAAGAACAGTGAACGTATTTAAATTTTTTAGTACTAATATTTCTGGACTGCAAGAACAGTTAACATAGGTAAATATTGCAGTACTAATATTTCTGGACGGCAAGAACAGCGAGCATAGGTAAATATTGCAGTACTAATATTTCTGGACTGCAAAAACAGTGAATGTATTTTATTTTGCAGTACTATTATTTCTGGACTGCAAGAACAGTGAACGTAGGTAAATATTGCAGTAATAATATTTCTGGACTGCAGGAACAGTGACCGTAGGTAAATATTGCAGTACTAATATTTCTGGACTGCAGGAACAGTCACCGTAGGTAAATATTGCAGTACTAATATTTCTGGCCTGCAAGAACAGTGAACGTAGGTATATATTGCAGTACTAATGTTTCTGGACTGCAAGAACAGTGAACGTAGGTAAATATTGCAGTACTAATATTTCTGGACTGCAGGGACAGTGACCGTAGGTAAATATTGCAGTACTAATATTTCTGGACTGCAGGAACAGTCACCGTAGGTAAATATTACAGTACCAATATTTCTGGCCTGCAAGAGCAGTGAACATAGGTATATATTGCAGTACTAATATTTCTGGCCTGCAAAAACAGTGAACATATTTACATTTTACAGTACTAATATTTCTGGACTGCAAGAACAGGTAACGTATGTAATTATTGCAGTACTAATATTTCTGGACTGCAAGAAAAGTGAACATATGTAAATATTGTAGTACTAATATTTCTGGACTGTAAGAACAGTGAAAGTATTTTAATTTTGCAGTACTAATATTTCTGGACTTCAAGACAAGTGAACGTAGGTAATTATTGCAGTACTAATATTTCTGGCCTGCAAGAACAGTGAACGTATTTAAATTGTTTAGTACTAATATTTCTGGACTGCAAGAACAGTGAACATATTTTATTTTGCATAATATTTCATGACTGCAAGAACAGTGAACATAGGTAAATATTGCAGTACTATTATTTCTGGTCTGCAAGAACAGTGGACGTAGGTAAATATTGCAGTACTAATATTTCTGGCCTGCAATAATAGTGAACATAGGTAAATATTGCAGTACTAATATTTCTGGACTGCAGGAACAGTGACCATAGGTAAATATTGCAGTACTAATATTTCTGGACTGCAAGAACAGTGACCGTAGGTAAATATTGCAGTACTAATATTTCTGGACTGCAAGAACAGTGAACGTAGGTAAATATTTAAGTACTAATATTTCTGGACTGCAGGAACAGTGACCGTAGGTAAATATTGCAGTACCAATATTTCTGGCCTGCAAGAACAGTGAACATAGGTGTATATTGCAGTACTAATATTTCTGGCCTGCAAGAACAGTGAACATATTTACATTTTACAGTACTAATATTTCTGGACTGCAAGAACAGTTAACATAGGTAATTATTGCAGTACTAATATTTCTGGACTGCAAGAACAGTGACCGTAGGTAAATATTCCAGTACTAATATTTCTGGACTGCAAGAACAGTGAACATAGGTGTATATTGCAGTACTAATATGTCTGGCCTGCAAGAACAGTGAACATATTTACATTTTACAGTACAAATATTTCTGGACTGCAAGAACAGTTAACATAGGTAATTATTGCAGTACTAATATTTCTGGACTGCAAGAACAGTGAACATAGGTAAATATTGCAGTACTAATATTTCTGGACTGTGAGAACAGTGAACGTATTTTAATTTTGCAGTACTAATATTTCTGGACTGCAAGACAAGCAAACGTAGGTAATTATTGCAGTACTAATATTTCTGGCCTGCAAGAACAGTGAACGTAGGTAAATATTGCAGTACTAATATTTCTGGACGACAAGAACAGCGAGCATAGGTGAATATTGCAGTAATAATATTTCTGGACTGCAAGAACAGTGAACATATTTTATTTTGCATAATATTTCATGACTGCAAGAACAGTGAACATAGGTAAATATTGCAGTACTAATATTTCTGGACGGCAAGAACAGTGAGCATAGGTAAATATTGCAGTACTAATATTTCTGGACTGCAAAAACAGTGAATGTATTTTAATTTTGCAGTACTATTATTTCTGGTCTGCAAGAACAGTGGACGTAGGTAAATATTGCAGTACTAATATTTCTGGCCTGCAATAATAGTGAACGTAGGTAAATATTGCAGTACTAATATTTCTGGACTGCAGGAACAGTGACCATAGGTAAATATTGCAGTACTAATATTTCTGGACTGCAAGAACAGTGAACATAGGTGTATATTGCAGTACTAATATTTCTGGCCTGCAAGAACAGTGACCGTAGGTAAATATTCCAGTACTAATATTTCTGGACTGCAAGAACAGTGAACATAGGTGTATATTCCAGTACTAATATTTCTGGACTGCAGGGACAGTGACCGTAGGTGAATATTGCAGTACTAATATTTCTGGACTGCAGGAACAGTCACCGTAGGTACATATTGCAGCACCAATATTTCTGGCCTGCAAGAACAGTGAACATAGGTATATATATTGCAGTACTAATATTTCTGGACTGCAAGAACAGTGACCGTAGGTAAATATCCCAGTACTAATATTTCTGGACTGCAAGAACAGTGAACATAGGTGTATATTGCAGTACTAATATTTCTGGCCTGCAAGAACAGTGAACATATTTACATTTTACAGTACAAATATTTCTGGACTGCAAGAACAGTTAACATAGGTAATTATTGCAGTACTAATATTTCTGGACTGCAAGAACAGTGAACATAGGTAAATATTGCAGTACTAATATTTCTGGACTGTAAGAACAGTGAACGTATTTTAATTTTGCAGTACTAATATTTCTGGACTGCAAGACAAGTAAACGTAGGTAATTATTGCAGTACTAATATTTCTGGCCTGCAAGAACAGTGAACGTATTTAAATTTTTTAGTACTAATATTTCTGGACTGCAAGAACAGTTAACATAGGTAAATATTGCAGTACTAATATTTCTGGACGGCAAGAACAGCGAGCATAGGTAAATATTGCAGTACTAATATTTCTGGACTGCAAAAACAGTGAATGTATTTTAATTTTGCAGTACTATTATTTCTGGACTGCAAGAACAGTGAACGTAGGTAAATATTGCAGTAATAATATTTCTGGACTGCAGGAACAGTGACCGTAGGTAAATATTGCAGTACTAATATTTCTGGACTGCAGGAACAGTCACCGTAGGTAAATATTGCAGTACTAATATTTCTGGCCTGCAAGAACAGTGAACGTAGGTATATATTGCAGTACTAATGTTTCTGGACTGCTAGAACAGTGAACGTAGGTAAATATTGCAGTACTAATATTTCTGGACTGCAGGGACAGTGACCGTAGGTAAATATTGCAGTACTAATATTTCTGGACTGCAGGAACAGTCACCGTAGGTAAATATTGCAGTACCAATATTTCTGGCCTGCAAGAGCAATGAACATAGGTATATATTGCAGTACTAATATTTCTGGACTGCAAGAACAGTGACCGTAGGTAAATATTGCAGTACTAATATTTCTGGACTGCAAGAACAGTCACCGTAGGTAAATATTGCAGTACTAATATTTCTGGCCTGCAAAAACAGTGAACATATTTACATTTTACAGCACTAATATTTCTGGACTGCAAGAACAGGTAACATAGGTAAATATTGCAGTACTAATATTGCTGGACTGCAAGAACAGTGAACGTAGGTAAATATTGCAGTACTAATATTTCTGGCTTGCAAGAACAGTGAACATAGGTAAATATTGCAGTACTAATATTTCTGTACTGCAAGAAGAGTGAACTTAGGTAAATATTGCAGTACTAATATTTCTGGCCTGCAAGAACAGTGAACGTAGGTAAATATTGCAGTACTAATATTTCTGGACGACAGGAACAGCGAGCATAGGTGAATATTGCAGTAATAATATTTCTGGACTGCAAGAACAGTGAATATATTTTATTTTGCATAATATTTCATGACTGCAAGAACAGTGAACATAGGTAAATATTGCAGTACTAATATTTCTGGACGGCAAGAACAGTGAGCATAGGTAAATATTGCAGTACTAATATTTCTGGACTGCAGGGACAGTGACCGTAGGTAAATATTTCAGTACTAATATTTCTGGACTGCAAGAACAGTGAACATAGGTGTATATTGCAGTACTAATATTTCTGGCCTGCAAGAACAGTGAACATATTTACATTTTACAGTACAAATATTTCTGGACTGCAAGAACAGTTAACATAGGTAATTATTGCAGTACTAATATTTCTGGACTGTAAGAACAGTGAACATATTTTAATTTTGCAGTACTAATATTTCTGGACTGCAAGACAAGTAAACGTAGGTAATTATTGCAGTACTAATATTTCTGGCCTGCAAGAACAGTGAACGTATTTAAATTTTTTAGTACTAATATTTCTGGACTGCAAGAACAGTTAACATAGGTAAATATTGCAGTACTAATATTTCTGGACGGCAAGAACAGTGAGCATAGGTGAATATTGCAGTAATAATATTTCTGGACTGCAAGAACAGTGAACATATTTTATTTTGCATAATATTTCATGACTGCAAGAACAGTGAACATAGGTAAATATTGCAGTACTAATATTTCTGGCCTGCAAGAACAGTGAACGTAAGTAAATATTGCAGTATTAATATTTCTGGACTGCAAGAACAGTGAACAGACGTAAATATTGCAGTACTAATATTTCTGGACTGCAAGAACAGTGCACGTAGGTAAATATTGCAGTACTAATATTTCTGGACTGTAAGAACAGTGAACGTATTTTAATTTTGCAGTACTAATATTTTTGGACTGCAAGACAAGTGAACGTAGGTAATTATTGCAGTACTAGTATTTCTGGCCTGCAAGAACAGTGAACGTATTTAAATTTTTTAGTACTAATATTTCTGGACTGCAAGAACAGCGAGCATAGGTGAATATTGCAGTAATAATATTTCTGGACTGCAAGAACAGTGAACATATTTTATTTTGCATAATATTTCATGACTGCAAGAACAGTGAACATAGGTAAATATTGCAGTACTAATATTTCTGGACTGCAAAAACAGTGAATGTATTTTAATTTTGCAGTACTATTATTTCTGGACTGCAAGAACAGTGAACGTAAATAAATATTTCAGTACTAATATTTCTGGACTGCAAGAACAGTGAACATAGGTGTATGTTGCAGTACTAATATTTCTGGCCTGCAAGAACAGTGAACATATTTACATTTTACAGTACTAATATTTCTGGACTGCAAGAACAGTTAACATAGGTAATTATTGCAGTACTAATATTTCTGGACTGCAAGAACAGTGAACATAGGTAAATATTGCAGTACTAATATTTCTGGACTGTAAGAACAGTGAACGTATTTTAATTTTGCAGTACTAATATTTCTGGACTGCAAGACAAGTGAACGTAGGTAATTATTGCAGTACTAATATTTCTGGACGGCAAGAACAGCGAGCATAGGTAAATATTGCAGTACTAATATTTCTTGACTGCAGGGACAGTGACCGTAGGTAAATATTGCAGTACTAATATTTCTGGACTGCAGGAACAGTCACCGTAGGTAAATATTGCAGTACCAATATTTCTGGCCTGCAAGAGCAGTGAACATAGGTATACATTGCAGTACTAATATTTCTGGACTGCAACAACAGTGACCGTAGGTAAATATTGCAGTACTAATATTTCTGGCCTTCAAAAACAGTGAACATATTTACATTTTACAGTACTAATATTTCTGGACTGCAAGAAAAGTGAACATATGTAAATATTGTAGTACTAATATTTCTGGACTGTAAGAACAGTGAAAGTATTTTAATTTTGCAGTACTAATATTTCTGGACTGCAAGAACCGTGAACATATTTTATTTTGCATAATATTTCATGACTGCAAGAACAGTGAACATAGGTAAATATTGCAGTACTAATATTTCTGGACTGCAAAAACAGTGAATGTATTTTAATTTTGCAGTACTATTATTTCTGGACTGCAAGAACAGTGAACGTAAATAAATATTGCAGTACTAATATTTCTGGCCTGCAAGAACAGTGAACGTAGGTGAATAAGTACTAATATTTCTGGACTGCAAAAACAGTAAACGTAGGTATATATTGCAGTACTAATATTTCTGGCCTGCAAGAACAGTGAACGTATTTAAATTTTGCATAATATTTCTGGACTGCAAGAACAGTGAACGTAGGTAAATATTGCAGTACTAATATTTCTGGCCTGCAAGAACAGTGGACGTATTTTAAATGTTGAACATTGTTGAAACCGTCATGGCGCTTTATACAGAGGCGGGTTTGGAAACATCATTTCTGGCCGTTTGGACGGCGGGTTTAGCCTTAGTAAATCCAGTGATGGCTAAACTGCCGCCAAACCTGCCGAAAGTCGGCGGGTTTACAAACATGCCTGTTAGTAAATCTAGCCCTAAGTCTATATATCTTCTGTATACCCTTATCTGTGAGAAGAAAAACAAGATAGTTATCTTAAAACAGCAAACAGAACAAAAATTTTCATTCTTTACCATCGGCTAGCGATTAGGAGAGCAAACATTTGACAACATAAAACAAAACAAGCAAAAATAACAACAATTACCTTTTAAAATCAGTTTATTTCTTCTAAAAGTACACATTACTACTTACCACAGATTATTACTTGCCTTGCCTGGTCCTAATTTCCTAGCCTTGGCTCTAATATTTTCTTTACAATCTTTCCTCAAATGTCCCTTCTTAAGACAGTTAAAACACTTCAAAGATTTCTGTTTCTTGCGTCCCTTTATAGTGGTTTTTATAATTCTGAGGTTGTGGATGTAGTTTTTCTAACGCCTGGATACGCAACATCATTAACCTATCACTCTGTGCTTTTTCCTTTTTACATATATTATCATGTTCTATAGCATGCTCTCTAATATCATTTACCGTGAGACCTCTCCAATTAGGAAAAGAGGTTTTTATCCAGGTCCTTAGATCCTCCCGGAGGCCGTCCATTAGTACTGCAACAGCTACCTTTCTGTAAAGTGGATTCACCCTTATATCCAATATTCCTGTGTACTTAATCATGGCCGCTAGAGCCCTTGAAAAATAATCAGTTGTATTCTCATTACCTTTTTGTTTGATGGCATATATTTTGCCCCATTCCATAGTCACTGGAAAATATATGGCCAACTCTGTGATTATACGTCCAATATTATCCTGATTGTCATCCTCAGTTAAGGGTTTATCCTTCTCCAACCTACAACCCTTAATGAACTTTTGTACATCAGTATCGAGAGGAAGACAAGCTCTAAACAACACTCGCCAATCTTTATTAGTAGGCTCATGTGCATTACCTAAATGTCTAATAAATTTCTGACACTTGGCCAAATCTTTTCTAGGATCAGGGAAATCAGACATAATTGTAAATAGTTCCGTCTTAGTCCATGGAAAATACATGGCTACCTGTTTCATGGGAACTACACCATCTCTGTCCGCTTTCCCATTGGGAACTGCTGTTGTGCGGACAGGATATAAGCCTACCAAATCACTATGTTCTGAACTAGTTGCTGGAATCGCTGTTGCAGTACAATGAATGTCTCCCCCTTTGATAACCTTTACATTATTCTCACCAATTTCAGCTACTGCCCCTGCTGGTGGAACCATTCCTTTTCCTTGTCCGTGTATGTTACTGGCATGGGCAATGGCTGAAATGACTGTGGGTACATTTTCTTCCTTTAAAACATCACTTAAGACATTATACAAGTTACTAGTTACAGTTTTCACATTTTTGGTACTATCCGCCCCGACCGAATTTGTCGGGGGCGTGTTTGCGCTCAGTTTGCCACGCTTTGCAACGCACACTTCCGTAATACTTGTTTCCGGTACGCTTACTTCCGCTGACCACGCGCTCCTGTGTCACGTGTACCCTTCTTGTTGCCACAAATTTAAACAGTCATCATGTTCAATTCTCGTTTTTGTTGATTTAATCAACCACACTTTATCTCTAACATTATTTAACACCTCTGAGTCAAGACTACCTATGTTTGGGAAAGGTTTCACACACTCCCGGGTCATCTTGACCCATTTGTCGCAGTATGCCGTTGCATACGCACCGTATTTATTATAGATAACATACTTTGCAGAACCAACCGGCCATTCATTAGG
Source organism: Mixophyes fleayi (assembly GCF_038048845.1). Taxonomy (NCBI): domain Eukaryota; kingdom Metazoa; phylum Chordata; class Amphibia; order Anura; family Limnodynastidae; genus Mixophyes; species Mixophyes fleayi. The sequence continues at coordinate 332,740,901 of NC_134405.1, read as the reverse complement.
CAGCACAACATGAACTATCTCTAGCGTTTGCTTCGCATCCATTATGAAAACAACCTATTTCTCAACGCTACACAAAAAATACTTTTACCTGTTCTCCTTTCAAACAGAGCTTACTAGAGATTTTTTTTTATTCGTGGACATTTTCAACAGGCATGTCCCCTTAAAGATATCAATGCCCTTCCTAGTTTGAGTACTTTACCACTGTTAGCAACCGATATCAATCAAGAATATCAGTGGTTGCAGCGTATTTCCTCCCACATCTCCCAAGTCGCAATCACGGCTGCACTAAATCAACCATGCGGTCCGACCGCACCGCTTACGGATACTAACTATCTGTAAGCTTTGCGATTAATATTTGGGAATGCCGCGAAAACCTGCTATTTTCGTTTTGAGTATGCTATGCATGCTCTGTGGTGTGTCTTTATCACCTGCTTTTTGTTAGAACAGAACACCACTCACACAAAGGTTTCTTTATATCCTGCTCAGCCCTAGAACAGAACCTTTGTTGTCAGGTCACCTTTTTTACCATGCCCCGTCAGACACACCTGAACAAAAGCGCTATCAATTTTAAATAGTTCCACACTGCCCTCCCAATACTTAATCAAGGCCCTGCCATGCGGTCAAACCGCACTGCTCAGAGATACTAGTTATCTGTGAACATTGTGATTGGCGGTGCAAAAATGTTGGGAGGTGTGGTCATGCATTTGGGGGCGTGGCAAACGTGCCATTGGGGCGTGGCTAACATAAAAACCACTAGGCTCTCAATTCGCCGGAGCGTCACATATGTTCAAGCACTCCTGACTTTCAGGACATCTACCACCACAGTGTAGTATACAAACAATGCAGTGTGTACACAAACAGTTCAGTCTTGGCCTACACCTTACATTGGGCACAACATTCACCAAAAATTGGTATTGTCCCTACTAGAATCACAACATTTCACACACTGTGCTGCTCTCTCCTACCTGTTCTTCTCACTTTCTCCACCTGTGGCTGCTGGTTTCTTTAGTTGTGGCTTGTCCGGATCCAGGAATGTTGAAGGACCTATTTTGAAAAAAAAATGGCTACATTTAGAAAATTACAGCCAGCCCCGGCCTTAAATCAATAGCACTCACGATTAATAATTAGGCCTTCCTCCAGCCCCAACATTAAAATAATAGTATTCACATTTAATAAATAAACCTATTTCACTTCCTGAAAACAGCCCCAGCAATACCTATTTCCCGCAACCATCACTGCCATTAAATAATTCATAGTCACATTTAATAAATAGACCTCATTCTCCCTAAACTCACCCCAAGATTCAATAGCCCCCAAACCACCCCATCTTAAATTAATAGTCCCTACTATTAAATTGCCTCACCATCACCCTACAAACAAAATAGCGCCCATTAATTAGCCGCCACCTACCTCACACACTACATTGCAACAAGCCCCCTGTGCCATCACACACATTACTGTGCCCCTTCATCACAACTACACTGTACCCCCTTATGCTCACACTGCGACCTCCATGCTGCTTTTCCCCCTTCTTTTTTACTTTGTGCCTCTCTCCCACTTTTTTTATTCCTCTGTTCCTCTCTCCCACTTTTTTCCTCCTCTGTTCCTCTCTCCCACTTTTTTTTCCTCCTCTGTTCCTCTCTCCCACTTTTTTTCCCTCCTCTGTTCCTCTCTCCCCAATTTTTTTTTATTCCTCTGTGGCTCTCTCCTTTTTTGTCCTCCTCTGTTCCTCTCTCCCACTTTTTTTCCCTCCTCTGTTCCTCTCTCCCCAATTTTTTTTTTATTCCCCTGTGGCTCTCTCCTTTTTTTCCTCCTCTGTTCCTCTCTCCCACTTTTTTTTTATTCCCCTGTGGCTCTCTCCTTTTTTTCCTCCTCTGTTCCTCTCTCCCACTTTTTTTTTTATTACTCTGTGGCTCTCTCCTTTTTTTCCTCCTCTGTTTCTCTGTCCCCTTTCTTTATAGTACTGTCCCTCCCTGTTTTCCTCCCCTAGCCTCTCCGTTTCTTTACTTACCTTTTGTCAACTTCTTTCTTTTCTTTTCTGCTCTTCTGTCTTCTTTCTTCATGCTGGCTGTGGCGCTCCTCACTGACTGACAGGCGTGACTTGATGCCGTCACGCCCGGCAGTCAGTGTGAATGGAGGAGAGGAGGGACACGGCGCCGCGCGATCACGTGAGTATTTTTTTTTATTATTATTTATTTTTTCTTACAGCTCCCAAGAAACCCAAGACCCCCCCCCCCGCGGGGAAAAAAAAAAAAAGTTAAAAAAAAAATACCGCAAGAGAGAAAAATAAAATAAGAAAATAAATAAATTTTATTAGCAGCGAGGGCCCGTCCCGGGCCCCCTGGCATGGCCGAGCCCGGGTAAACTGTACCCGCTCCCCCCCCCTCTCGGCGGCCCTGCGTGTAAAAACCTATAGTTGCCTATAGTTACCAGTATATTTTTGCCTTTATGTATTCATTCACATACACACACATAACCTTGGTTTTCTGTACAGAAAATAAATTTCCCAAACAATGGCACTATCTTTTCAGAGATTTTACCAAGTGATTACACTATGCATAGCTAACAGACTATGATCATGACTGTTTACACACGTGGCAACAATACCGGAAGTTCATACACGCTAAACAGGAAGCACACATACACTAGGCAATGCAGTACCCTTTAAAACGCAAAACGACAATAAAAATAAACATTTTTCTTCCTTGTCCCTAGATTCAAATTAGCGTTCCTTCAGTCTATGCAACAACAGACATTCGGTTTCGCAATACAAAGTGAACCACAGGTCTTAAATACATTGCGTTCTTTCCTGTTATGTGACGCGTCTGTCAATCCACCCTTTGTTGAGGAACCGAATACCGTAAGCGTTGCATACCTGCCGATAACGTAACTCCTAAACTCACGAGCCCCCAATTATTAAAGTAATTCTATTGTTTTAAAATAAGCATTGGCCAATCAATTGTATGTGTTTCCAAAGCACAAGGTGGTTTATTTTAGCAGATGTAAATAGTCAACAATTCAATACATGATTATATTATGATAAAGTACAGTACAGCACAGCCAATACCAAAAGATAAGTACATACCAATGCTATCGCATGCGCTCGCTGCGCACCCACGGGACCTGGTGGACAGTATATCTGTTAGAATACTGTGTCAGAGTTGACTGAGAGCCAAAGGGTGTGCAGCTATGATTATATACAGTACAGTGTTACACTTGAACAATAGAGATGACGTAGATTGTTTCTATAGGTCCAGACGTTGTGTGGGTCCAGGGTAAACAGATCATAGGCTGATTCAATCTAATGAATCCAAAGGTGGGGGTCGTCTATCCAGGGGGGTCTGCTCCTTTCATAGCCAGCATCATACAAAGGTGTATTCCCTAATATCAATAACTAAAGTATGCAATGTGTGATCTCTTCGCCGACTGCACCGGACAGCTGCTGATGAATAGGGTTTCAGTATGATACCAGACATGCCACCTTTCCCACAACCTGAACCTTGAGTATCACTGAAGTGTACATATAATATATATATATATATATATATATATATATATATATATATATATATATATATATATATATAAATGCTAGGTGGCGTCTGTGTGTAAAAAAAAAAAAAAAAGTTGCGGCGCCACCTGCTGGGCAGAGTTATACACTGACCTACTAAATTCTTAGTGTGTGTGGGGAAAAAAAAATCAAAAAGGGCTGAAATTTGGTATAAATAACTAAATGTTGTAATGCGAGTGTGTGCGTGCGTATGTTACAGTGCGATCGCATCACGCCACGTGTTACGTGGCGTACTCTTCGCAATTGCACGGCAAACCAATATTAAACCAATACTTTCGTTCATCCAATTATACGACTTTGACTATATGTGTGTGTGTGTGTGTGTGTGTGTGTGTGTGAGGACACCTAGCACACCAGTAAGAGACCTTATTGAGATTATATATTTGTACATGGGTTTACAGTTCATGTTATATACACTTGGATAGTGGAACAAATAGAGCACATATAGAACGTTTATTACTGATTCTCTATGAAGTGATCATTGTATCTAAGTGTGCTTATGTTGTACTTTTACACAACATCATATGTTTAAATATGCACAAACACAAAAGGCATCACAGTTGGTGGAACTATCAGCACATTTTCGAAGGACGGTGGTGAGTGTGAACACACTTCCAAATTTGCACGACATTGTTAAATTATTGTTGGTGAGTTTTAGGAAGTTTATAAAACAAAATCTACCGATACAAAGTGCTTTGCTACAATATATGATTGTGCGAGTGCAGATGTTGTTGCAATACTTTATCTGAAGGTCAGAAATTGCAGTCATGTAAGATTTATTATTAAAATCTAGTGATTATCATTATAAATAAGTATGAGTCATCAAGCTATAGGAAGCTTGTATTGCCTGTTGTTCTCCGATTCCCTGTACTTTCAAGTGTCAATCTAGCATCTCTCTCATCTATAAAAGTTATGTGGAACAATAGCATCACCGTGTGGTCAGTATTGATAGCTGCCTGTGTTTTTCCTTTTCAGATACATCGTCATTTTTAGGTCTGGTAGCATGTATAATACTTTATACTGTAACCAATTTTAATTCGAGAGCCTGCCTGTAATCGGATTAATTCAGATTTATCTAGTAAGCAAAAATTACACGCATTTGAAAGAGCCAATGAAATGTGTTTAAATCAATCAATTTTGAATGGCTGGCCCTCGAAATCTAAGGGGAAAGAGCAGCTTCTCGTCACTCCTTTATACACAGCACAAAGGCTCTTCTCGGAGCCACCTAATCCTCTCTCTACAGCAAGTGAGACCCCATCTCACTGCTTTCTACTACACGAAGCCGCTGATATATGTGGTTGAAAGGATCCATGGAGCAGTTCCAATGAGAATAAAGGCTACGTGCATAATTTAGAGCTGAAAATGTGTATGAAACGGGACAGCTAAATTGTGGGGAAATTGTGGGAAACCGTATCTGGCTCAAAAGTAGAACTACCAGGGAACCTTTGATTACCCAGATAAAACGAATAGTAATGTGTATAGAGCTCTAGTAAGAAAACGTGGGTGGCTCTGAAAAGAGCCTTTGTGTTGTGGGGGTGTCAGTGGGGAGTAAATCACTTGCTCTTAGCTGCCTTGTGGCTCTCGGTCTTCTTGGGCAGCAGCACGGCCTGGATGTTGGGCAGGACGCCTCCCTGGGCGATCGTCACCCCACCGAGCAGCTTGTTTAGCTCTTCGTCGTTGCGCACAGCCAGCTGCAGGTGGCGGGGGATGATACGGGTCTTCTTGTTATCACGGGCGGCATTTCCAGCCAACTCCAGAATCTCAGCCGTCAGGTACTCGAGCACGGCGGCCAGATAGACAGGAGCTCCGGCTCCCACACGATGAGCATAGTTCCCCTTCCTCAAAAGACGGTGAACACGGCCAACAGGAAACTGAAGACCGGCCCGAGATGAGCGAGTCTTGGCCTTAGCCCGGGTCTTACCGCCTTGTTTGCCTCTACCAGACATGTTATGCTCAGGTTA